>NC_136068.1:1713678529-1713770339 GCF_964261635.1 Lissotriton helveticus | reverse complement strand
AAAATAGTATTACATAAATATACAATATAAAATTCATTATAAAAAATATTACATTTCATACCTATAGAGATTTGCTATTAAAAAAACTATTAAATTCACTGAAAAAACCATAGGTTTCACACCAGTTATAGTTAGCTGGAAATTTTACTCGCATAAAACCATTGAAATTCCCACGTTATAGTTAGTTGGACTCACTATAACTTGCACGTGTAATGCACTGCTGATGACTTCACATATTACATGTAATGAATTATCTGAAAGCAACGAGCTGCAGAAAAAGTAAAGTGCCGATTTTAATTCACTGCGCAGGCGCAAATGAAATGACACACAGGCATTGTGAATCAAGCCATTAAGGAACTGTTTATAAAACACGGTCTTTTCGGAAAAGCAACGTTTATTTCCCGTGAGCAAGGCTTTATACTGGAGCTGAAACGCGTTGGGACAGACAATAACTGCAGGCAGTTTGAATATTGTGCAAATAAAGCGCTTTGAATTACCAAGAATCATGGCATCAATGTCTTTTTCTGGCGCAGAGAAAGGTTTGGTTGGATATATATATATATATATATATTCACTGAAAAAACCATAGGTTATAGACCATATATAGTTAGGAATTAGCATTTAAAAAACCTTTTTTTACTCACACAAAACCATTGAAATTCCATATATAGTTAGTAGTACTAACTATATATCGCGCACCCGCAATCCACTGCTGATCATGTCACATATTACATCATTCATGACATGGTCAGTGACATCACTGATGACATCACTGATGACATCTCAAATGACATCACTGATGACATCACTGATGACATCTCAAATGACATCACTGATGACATCACTGATGACAACAACCAGTGACTGTGTATTTCTGTAAAGTTAAAATATGTCTTACATATTGAAGAATGAGTGGATGTAGAAATGTCTGGATGAAGGATTTAGTAGGTGCATGACTGACTGTATGAGTGAGTGGTTAAATGTGTCTCACTGAGTGCATGGGTTAGTGACTGAACTGTGTTAATTTGTGCATCATTATGTTTGTTGTTCTGTAAACTGCTGCATGTGTTGATCAGTAGCTATATGAGTAAGTATATGGGTTATTGATTGGTTGCTCAAGTATTTGTATGGGAGACTGAGTGTGTGTGTGGGTGGCTGGGAGGTGTATGACTCTGTGCATAGATGTGTGAGCAGTTGCTAGATGTATGGGTTCAAAAGTACATGTGGAAACAGCTGTATGGGTGGTTGACTGTGTGCATCAGTGCATTGGTGAGTGAATGGATATCTCAGTGCTACATGTCAAAGTAAGTACATATGTAAAACATAGTACATGTGAGAGTTGGCATATATAAATAACTGTGCATACGAGCCAGTGAATGTGTGAGTGACTGTATGGATGATTGTGAACTTGTATCAGGGATTGTAAAAGAGAGTAAATATGTGTTAGTATATGTTTGAATAAGTAAGGTGTGTATAACTGTATAGTTGAGGAAATGGAGGTGTAATTGATTCTTTGTATGACTGACTAGGTGTGTAAGTAACTCCATGGATGAGTGACAGTCTGTGAGTGTCTGTTTACACTGAGTGTATCTAAGGTTATATTAGAGTCTGAAGAGGTTCATCGTATTATCACATGAATGATGTCATCAGTGATGTGATCAGTAATGTCAAATGAGATGTCATCAGTGATGTCATCAGTGATGTCATTTGAGATGTCATCAGTGATGTCATCAGTGATGTCATTTGAGATGTCATCAGTGATGTCACTGACCATGTCATGAATGATGTAATATGTGACATGATCAGCAGTGGATTGCGGGTGCGCGATATATAGTTAATACTACTAACTATATATGGAATTTCAATGGTTTTGTGTGAGTAAAAAAAGGTTTTTTAAATGCTAATTCCTAACTATATATGGTCTATAACCTATGGTTTTTTCAGTGAATTTTCAAGGTTTTGTAAATGCTAATTCCTAACTATATATGGTCTATAACCTATGTTTTTTTCAGTGAATTTTCAAGGTTTTGTAAATGCTAATTCCTAACTATATATGGTCTATAACCTATGGTTTTTTCAGTGAATTTCAATGGTTTTTTAATAGCAAATATCATAAGCTGTCGAATGTCAAGTACGTGGTAAGAAAAAACATTTTCGTGTTTATGCACACTGATCTGCTTTGAATGCTGCCCCCCCCCCCTCATTTCTATTAGGAGTACTCTCTCTTTGCAGATAGTGAAGGGTAGTTAACGCAGGCCTTTGCCCCCGTTGTAATCCGTCGTGCCTGCTTCTCTCTCCATTTGATTGATTGTTATCCAAGCATTTACTGTTTTAGAATTGGTTCTCTTTGGTTCATTCTCTATTTACAAACAAGCACAGAGTCGCAATACTCTGTTTAGTCTTTGCAGATAGCGAAAAATCGTGTAAAAAAACAAAAGGATTCGAGCAAAATCAGTAGGCCACTAATGGAATCTCTTTTTGACCTCGCTAAAATAGAAACATTAGGAACAACCCCTCATGAGAAATACGAAACTAGTGAGATGAACTGAACTCCACACCATGATGGCTGCAAGACAGCTCGGCTCCGCCACCCACCCCGCCCAAAATAACGATAAACTCTATGCAAATATTACAAATATATACAACACACCAGCAAAGTAACAGGGTAAAACATTTTATTAAACAACTATTTACATAACTATTTTATACTTTTTGTTGCCCGATCCGGCTAGCTCAATCGATCGAGCATAAAACTCATGCACTCTGATGGTTCAAAGTTTTGAGGAGTGCTTGTAACACTGTCTGAAGCCTATTTGCACTTGCTTCAGCTTCACTATTCTCAAAGTAAGTGGGGGCTGTTTGAGGACGTGACTGCATTTGTAAACAATGTGATGCGGTGCCACCCTGAACCGCTTGACGGAGGCCCCCGAGGGACGGTGTGATGGCGCGGACTCAGAGGGGGCGCTTGGCTCCGGCCCCCTCCCCAAGTCGTGTTCTCCTGGTGTGGCCTGAGATAGCCCCCGACATAGGTGGCCGGCTCCCGGGATCAAGCGGAACTTTTTGCCTTTTGGTAACTCTTCCATTCTTGACCTTGTCCCACAATCCGTTTCACCTAAAGACACGCTGTAGTGGGGCGCCCCTTTACCATTTCAGTTGCCATTCCGCCCGCTTTTGCTACACTGTGCCTCTTCCGCTATTCAGCTGTTTACCGTCCGCTCTTTCGACTACAGCGTCTCGCTCACCATGTAGTTGAGTTGCTCCCGCTCTTGCGGTGCAGCGATAGGCGGCTGCCACAGGACTCTCAAAATGGCGGCCGGCTCTTCAGATTTGGGCGTGGTCCACTAAAATGGCCCTGCGACACCTTGGAACTCGGATGCTTGTCTGCTAGAGCTTGGGCTCCATTCTCGAAAGCGTCCCCTCAGCCTTGAAGATTCTACAAAAGTCTTGGGGGCCCCCGACTCCCGCAGGCTTCTGGTGGGGAGCGGCTAGCATGATTGCTCGTGGAATGGCCATGACGGAGCTACGAAATGGTGGTGCTCTCATGCTAACGCCAGCTTCAGTCTGAAACATCCAGAAACACTGTAGACTACCAATTCGATCAGTTCCGGTAGCGCCCCAAAGTGACCCGGTAGAGAAGAACTTGCCCTCCCCTCTTTGACTGATGGTTCTTGTTGCCTGTCCCTTCTGTTGTCATTTAACAGAACTATTTAGCCTGCTGAAAGGGGTTGTGTTCCGACCGCTGGTTGGTGGAGACATTTTGACTATATTCTGGACCTGCGTTGTCGCGTAATGCGTCATATGACGCGCCGCGTTAGCGCATCCGGAAGTGATCCGGGGCGCGATCCGGGGCGCGGGGCGCGGCGCGCAGCGCGTAACGTAAGCATAACAGGTCATGTGACTTGTTAATAAAACTTTTCATTGGTTCATTTTACTTTTCTTATTCTAATGATGAAAGGCTTGGTCATATGACCTAAAAATTACGCTTTTTATTACTTTCGAACATTCTTTTTTCTTAAATATATGTTATAATGTTCCAGGCTAATGTACTTTCCCGGAAAATTTACAACTGTCCTGCAAGTAAAATATATTCCTTTTTCGAGAAAAAGGGCGTTTCTTCGTCCCATGACGGAGCCGTTGAGCAAAAGAGGGTCGGCCTGCTGTCTTAGTCGCCGATACGCCTGAATATGAGATTCTTATCGATCACTTTATGTTGCAGGAGTAAAAAACACAACAGCCCTTGACCATTTATCTTTACTGCGTTCCTGCGTATTATACCTTTTACCCTTCATGTAATTGGACTGCTTTATTTCACTTGCCTTTTACTGATTCTAAAACAGTGACTATTATTAAAAACTTTACCAATGTAAATACTACTACCATGTTTTCTTTTAAAAACCTTTATTGTGAAAATGTCAGTATACAAATACGGGCCTATAACCACGTGGGCCGGCCACGGAGCAAACTGTAATCGTATATGATGAGTAGACATTTACACTGTAGAGGAACGTAACGGGCGGGCCATTAGGTTGCAAGAACTAAGGTGTCTAACAGTTGCGAAATCGGTGGACGTACATTTTATAATTAAAATACGACAGGGCCAGTTACAATAAAATTATCTAGATATACATTTGCGGGCAAGTACCATGGGTGACGTTAATTCGAACTTTCAATAGTACAGTAATCAATAACACATCAGAACTTAATATCAATAGGGATGTCGAAATATTCAATCTATTCTCGTCCCCGCCCGCCATGTGCTTCAAAACTGCATACGTATCTCGTGATATCAAGGTTGTGCAACCAGTACACAAGGAGTTACGAGTCCCATTTATTCCGGCGCCATTTTGGGCGAGGACGGGCAGGTCCAGGATATAGTCAAAATGTCTCTACCAACCATCGACTATGATGATGTTCATATGCTGTATTTATTAGAGTAACACTCATCTGTCCACATGAAATTATTTTTCCACAATCTAAACATGTCATTTTAATCTTTCCAAAGTTCTTCTAAATATTTGGGACCGTTTCCCTTGCCTCTGATGCTGTCAGTGCCACTTCTTTGATGAATGTACTGGCAGGTCGGGGGTTCTCCTCCAAATCTCTCTTTTATGCAGCACTATAATTAATCGGTGCCACCTCTCCATATGACGATGCATGGTATAGTTACCATAACTATATTTTTTTTCGGTTCCTCTGGAGAGTACATCGCGGCAGATGAAGCGTGTAACGTACCGGGCATTTACCTTTTTTTGCATGTAGAGGAAAGGAAAAAAAATTCGAGCGTCCGAGTTCTAAGGTGTCCCAGGGCCATTTTAGTGGACCAGGCCCAAATCCAAAGAACAGGCCGCCATTTTGAGAGTCCTGTTGCAGCCGCCTGTCGCTGTAGCATCAAGAGCGGCCGAAACTCAGCTGAATGGCAACTGAAACGGTAAAGGGGCGCCCCACTACAGCAGACGAGCCTCCACCTGGGAAGGCCCGTTCACGCCGCCTCCCCCCCCCCTTCGGGCACCCCACGCCGTTATTCGGAGCAGGATTGTAGGATGGCCACACCAGTGCGGCAACTTGCTAGACACCACCTCGGTGCCAACCGAATCTCAGCGCCTTGTGGTGTCTTCTATTCAGAAAATATTGTTGCGCTGCCTTTGGCCCTATTCGCACATCGGTCCGCTACTGACGCCACCTCACAGGCCAACGGGGCGCCCCACGCCGACTTTCAGCATTGTAGGATGGCCACACCAGTGCGGCAACTTGCTAGACACCACCTCGGTGCCATCCGGATCTTGGCGCGTTGTGCTGCCTTCGGCCTATTCGCACATCGGTCCGCTACTGACGCGAACTCACAGGCCAACGGGGCGCCCCACGCCGACTTTCAGCATTGTAGGATGGCCACACCAGTGCGGCAACTTGCTAGACACCACCTCGGTGCCATCCGGATCTTGGCGCGTTGTGCTGCCTTCGGCCTATTCGCACATCGGCCCGCTACTGACGCCGCCTCACGTGCCAACGGATTTTCTACGCTTTTTATACCCTATGCCGCATAACAGGTCATGTGACTTGTTTATAAAACTTTTCATTGGTTCATTTTACTTTTGGTTTCCTAATGATGGAAGGCTTGATCATATGACCTAAAAATAACACTTTTCATTGGATGAAAACTTTTTTTTTTCCCAAACGATGAAAGCCCCACCTTGTTTCTGGATGTTTCAGACTGAAGCTGGCGTTAGCATGAAAGCACCACCATCTCGTGGCTCCGTCGTGGTCATTCCGCGAGCAATCATGGCAGCCGCTCCCCACCGGAAGCCTGCAGGAGTCGGGGGCCCCCAAGACTTTTGTAGAATCCTCAAGGCTGAGGGGACGCTTTCGAGAATGGGGTCCAAGACCTAGCAGACAAGCGTCCGATTTCCAAGGTGTCCCAGGGCCATTTCAGTGGACCAGGCCCAAAAAGGAAAGAGTCTGCCGCCATTTTGAGAGTCCTGTGGCAGCCGCCTATCGCTGCACCGCAACAGTGGGCGCAACTCAGCTGAATGGCGGATTTTGACACAGTGGACCAAAAGCGGACGGAATGGCAACTGAAACGGTAAAGGGGTGCCCCACTACAGCAGACGAGACTCCACCTGGGGAGGCCCGTTCACGCCGCCTCCCCCCCCCCCCCGGGGCGCCCCACGCCGTTATTCGGAGGGCGGCAACTTACAGGACATCACCTTGGTGCCATCCACATTTCAGCGCGTTCTGCTGCCTTGGAACTATTCGCACAACAGACCGCTACTGACGACCCACCCCCCGGGACTCCCCACGCCGGATACCCAAATCAGTGCGGCACCCAGGCAACATAACCTGGGTGCCGTCCAGAAATCTGGACGTTGTGCTGCCTTGGGACTATTCGCACAACCGACCGCTACTGACCATTGTTCCTTCTTTTTCCCTAAAAATGTTTAAATGTTTTTACTGTTTTTGTTTTGTTGTATATATTTATAAGTTATTAAAGTTTTATAATCCTACTACTTTGTTGGAGTGCTATATATTTTTAATGTGACACATAATTGTAAAAACTTTGATGTACAAAGAGTCATCCCTGGAATCTTCCGCTTCAGGCTCGGTCCCCTCCCCAATAACAATACAGGATGGTTTTCAGATAGTAGGAACGCGTGTGGTGTGACGGATCTCATCGGGTGTGGGCCTTGATCTACTATAACTCCTTTGAAGAGGGGTGATTCTTTACAGCTGGGGCCATAAACTACATCTGCAGGGCTAGCTGATAGCCTGGGACCGGCCTGGACAATCGGACACAGAGGAAGAGGAGTGTCAGAGGGTGCGGTAGTGAATAGGGCGAAAGGGAGGTGTCATGCGGGCACAGGGTGTGATTCTCAGGGAAGAGCAGCGCAGATGGGGGGAGGTTTATTGCCCATGCATAAGACAGAGAGCGGGGGTGACCAGTGCCTGGGGGAGATGCTTGCGAGGGTGGGGAGCCATGCTAAGGATCGACAGCGTGCAGAGAGTAGGTCTGGTCAAGGCATCTAAAATGGCTGCCGTGCACGACAAAAGTGTGGCATTTGAAAAAAGGCAAGATGGCGCAGACAATGTTTTTCAACACTTCCTGATTTCCTTCGAATCGAACGTTAACAGACGTTATCTCTCCCACACTACCGGTCCCCCTGGGCTTAAACGCCGAGATGGTAGGGACTGCATCCCGTGGAGATAGGCCGAGACGTCACTCAGCAGAAAAAAAAGAAAAAAAAAAGTCTATAAACATACAATAAGTTAAAAGTCAATCATTCTTGTTTCCTTTTAGTACGCTCCCCAGTCCGCTTCCCGTTACGCTAACCGGGCGCACCCCACCAAAAAAAACGATTTTGCCCCGCGGAGCCCTTTTAAAGCCTCCACATCAAACCTATGGGGTCAGGGAGGATCTACTATGCCCCCTTATGGTCATTTGCCCCTTCGCTTTGGCCTCCTCTTGTCTCTCGATCCTACCGAGAGACAAGATGGCGGCCGCTACAGACTGTTTGGAATGTTTACAGACGCCGGAGAACCAATCAGCTTCGCTTCACAAAGCTCCGTAACTCGAAAAGTACGCGAAGCGGAGCGCTGCCCGGAGCGCTGTTACAGATATATATCTTTTTTTTTAACGTTAATTTCTCAAAATCCACTGGAGCAGATATATTGAGACCTAGCAAAGGCATATCGGGCTACCAGTCCCTACAATTTTGCCAAGTTTCGTGCAAATCCATTCAGCCGTTCGATTATTATTATTTTATTTTTTTTTGCCCCGCGGGGCCCTTTTAAAACCTCCACATCAAACCTAGGGGGTCAGGGAGGATCTACTATGCCCCCTTATGGTCATTTGCCCCTTCGCTTTGGCCTCCTCTTGTCTCTCGATCCTACCGAGAAACAAGATGGCGGCCGCTACGGACTGTTTGGAATGTTTACAGACGCCGGAGAACCAATCAGCTTCGCTTCACAAAGCTCCGTAACGCGAAAAGTACGCGAAGCGGAGCGCTGCCCGGTGCGCTGTTACAGATATATATCTTTTTTTGAACGTTAATTTCTCAAAATCCACTGGAGCACATATATTGAGACCTAGCAAAGGCACATCGGGCTACCAGTCCCTACAATTTTGCCAAGTTTCGTGCAAATCCATTCAGCCGTTCGGGCTAAAAGTGAGGCCAACCGCCCTATGGAAATTAACATTGGAAAAACGCGTTTTGGGACCCCCTTTTTTCTCGGCCCCCCCTTGACGACCCCCCCCCAAATTTTCAGGGGCTGCTCAGAAACAAAATGTTCCATTTTCCTGAAAATTTCAGCCAATTCCGTCCACAAACGCCAAATTTATTAGACATAGAATTTTCAAAAATCCCATAGAGAAAAAATCCTAACTATATATACCTACTGGCGACCGCCAGTAGGTAATATATATATATATATATATATATAAATATATATATATATGTCTGAAAGGGTTTCTCAGTGGATGTAGTTCGAGAGAATACAAAAGACTCGCACTCCAGAGTCCGTGTGTGAAAGATCGTTTCTTGGCGACGCGTTTCGACCAGGCGGTCTTCTTCGTTATATATATATATATATATATATATATATATATATAAATATATATATATATAGAGAGAGAGAGAGAGAGAGAGAGAGAGAGAGAGAGAGAGAGAGAGAGAGAGAGAGAGAGAGAGAGAGAGATAGATAGATAGATACGTAAATACAAACACTCTGAGACATGCCCAGGCATAATGTATATACATACCAATGACTCACACCCTCACATACCTGTATGTATGTACAAAAACACCCCTACACCCAGACTTACACATCTTTAGTATTACAGGACACACTCAGAGCTGCAAAGTACTAAATACCTTCACTTCTTTAATTTGAAAAGAAGACTACCTGCACCTCTGGCAGTGGTGCAGTACCTTCATAGGAATGTGCCAGTACTTCTCTGTGGCAAACAGGTACTCTTGAATAGTGAGTACCTGCACATCTGGCAGTGGAGCAGTACTTTCAATGGGAGAGTACGAGCACTTCTCTGTAGCAAACAAGTATTCTCGGGCAGTGAGTACCTCCACGCCTGGCAGTGGTGCAGTACTTTCAATGGGATAGTAACAGCACTTCTCTGTGGCAAACAGGTACTCTCTGACAGTGAGTACCTGCACATCCAGCAGTGGTGAAGTACTTTCATAGAAGTGTAACGGCACTTCTCTGTGGCAAACAGGTACTGTCGGATAGTGAGTATCTGCACGTCTGGCAGTGGTGCAGTACTTTCATTGGAAGAGTACCAGCACGTCTCTGTAGCACACAGGTACTCTCTGACAGTGAGTACCTGCACATCTGGCAGTGGTGAAGTACTTTCATAGGAGTGTAACAGCACGTCTCTGTGGCAAACAGATACTCTCCGGCAGTGAGTACTTGCACACTTGGCAGTGGTGCAGTACTTTCATTGGGAGAGCGCCAGCACTTCTGTGCGGCAAACAAGTACTCTCAGACAGTGAGTACCTGTACGTCTGGCAGTTGTGCAGTACTTTCAATGGGAGAGTACCAGCACTGCTATGCGGCAAACAGGTACTCTCGGACATTGACTACCTGCACGCCTTGCAGTGGGGCAGTACGTTTAATGGGAGAGTACTAGCACTTATTTGCGGCAAACAGGTAGTCTCAGACAATGAGTACCTGCACTTCTGGCAGTGGTGCAGTACGTTACTTTGGGAGAGTACCACAACTCCTCTGCACCAAACAGGTACTCTCGGACAGTGAGTACCTACACGCCTGGCAGTGGTGCAGTACTTTCAATGGGAGAGTACCAGTACTTCTATGCGGCTAACAGGTACTGTCGGACAGTGAGTACCTGCACGCCTGGTAGTGGTGCAGTACTTTCAATGGGAGAGTACCGGCACTTTTCTGTAGCAAACAGGTACTCTTGGATAGTGAGTACCTGCACGTCTGGTAGTGGTGCAGTACTTTCAATGGGAGAGTACCGGCACTTCTCTGTAGCAAACAGGTACTCTCGGACAGTGAGTACCTGCAAGTCTGTCAGGTGCAGTACTTTCAATGGGAGGGTACCAGCCCTTCTATGTGGCAAACATGTACTCTCGGATAGTGAGTACCTGCATATATGGCAGTGGTGCAGTACTTTCAATGGGAGAGTGCCAGCACTTCTATGTGGCAAACATGTACTCTCGGATAGTGAGTACCTGCACGTCTGGCAGGTGCAGTACTTTCATAGGAGTGTACACGCACTTATCTGCGGCAAACAGGTACTTACAAATAGTGAGTACCTGCAAGTCTGGCAGTGGGGCAGTACCTTCAATGGGAGAGTACCAGCACTTCTATGTGGCAAACATGTACTCTCGGATAGTGAGTACCTGCACTTCTGGCAGGTGCAGTACTTTCAGTTGGAGAGTATGAGCACTTCTCCGTGGCAAACAGGTACTCTCGGGCAGTGAGCACCTGTAAAGTCTGGCAGATGTACAGTACTTTCAATGGGAGTGTACCAGCACTTCTATGTGGAGGAGTGTGGCTCAATGGTTAGAGCGGCAGACCCTGATGCAGAGTTCTGGCCAGAGACCAGGGTTCGATTCCCGCCTCGGCAGGGTCTCGGGCTCAATTTCCTCGGACCTGTTAATTCTCGCCTCGGTGCCTATTCTAATCACGGGCCCCACGCTGCAACTCTGGGCAATAGCTTGCTTAGCCTCCACACCGGCCCCAACAGCGCTAAGGATGCCTGGCTTCACCCAGGGGGTGCCCAGGAGTGGACACTTCACAGGGAAAGCCAGGAGGGGTTCCACAGCGGTGTGAGTATCAGCGCCAGGAAGCCGAATAGGCGACACTGCAAGGTGACGCTCTATAAGTACCATGACATTTACATTTACATTTTACATTTACATTTACATGTGGCAAACATGTACTATTGGATAGTGAGTACCTGCATGTCTGACAGTGGGGCAGTACTTTCAATGGGACCAGCACTTCTATGTGGCAAACATGTACTCTCGGGCAGTGAGTACCTACACTTCTGGCAGGTGCAGTACTTTCAGTGAGAGAATACGAGCACTTCTCTGCGGCAAACAGGTACTCTCGGGCAGTGAGTACCTGGAAGTCTGGCAGAGGTACAGTACTTTCAATGGGAGAGTACCAGCACTTCTCTGTGACAAACAGGTACTCTCGGGCAGTGAAAACCTGGAAGTCTGGCAGAGGTACAGTACTTTCAATGGGAGAGTACCAGCACTTCTCTGTGACAAACAGGTACTCTCGTCCCGCACGTCTATCAATCAATCAATCACTGCATTTATATAGCGCGCTACTCACCCGGGAGGGTCTCAAGGCGCTGGGACGTCTACATGTCTCTTTTAGGCTCTGGATGTGCTACATTCATCGCCCTTTAACAATACCCCTCCGATAGAGCGCCTATAAACCGAGCAAATCAGAGTGCTTCGCAGCCTTGTCGGAGTATGAAGCGCTCTGCAAACAATCCAATATAATATAGCGCCCACAAGATTGAGACAACAGTTTGTGTCTAATCTGACAAAGGGTGTGTCCTGCACCTAGTCTGGTCCGTGTTTAATATCGGGTCATTCTCAACGGTCAAGGAGTTTCTAGGTTTCTTCTTTCCCTTCTCTCGCTGCTTCTCCCTCTTTCCCTCTCTCGCTGTTTCTCCCTCTTTCCCTTCTCTCGCTGCTTCTCCCTCTTTCCCTTCTCTCGCTGCTTCTCTCACTTTCCCTCTCTCGCTGTTTCTCCCTCTTTCCCTTCTCTCGCTGCTTCTCCCTCTTTCCCTTCTCTCGCTGCTTCTTCCTCTTTCGCTGCTTCTCCCTCTTTCCCTTCTCTCGCTGCTTTCTCCCTCTTTCCCTTCTCTCGCTAATTGTGTTTCTTTCGCTCGCTCGCTGCTCCTCTCTCTTACCCTTCTCTCGCTGCTTCTCTCTCTTTCCTTCTCTCGTTGCTTCTCTCTCTTTCCTACTCTCGCTGCTTCTCCCTCTTTCCCTCTCTCGCTGCTTCTCCCTCTTTCCCTCTCTCGCTGCTTCTCTCTCTTTCCCTCTCTCGCTGCTTCTCTTTTTTCCTTCTCTCGCTGCTTCTCCCTCTTTCCCTCTCTCGCTGCTTCTCTCTCTTTCCCTCTCTCGCTGCTTCTCTCTCTTTCCCTTCTCTCGCTGCTTCTCTTTTTTCCTTCTCTCGCTGCTTCTCTCTCTTTCCCTCTCTCGCTGCTTTCTCCCTCTTTCCCTTCTCTCGCTGCTTCTTCCTCTTTCGCTGCTTCTTCCTCTTTCGCTGCTTCTCCCTCTTTCCCTTCTCTCGCTGCTTCTCCCTCTTTCCCTCTCTCGCTGCTTCTCTCTCTTTCCCTCTCTCGCTGCTTCTCTCTCTTTCCCTCTCTCGCTGAGATTTAGTAGTGCCAGATTGTGCCCACAGCATTATTTAGCATCGTGCCCCAATCTCGTCTTGTTTGCCTTGTGTTATTGTTGCTGCCATTTTGTTGTGCCTCCAGCCCGTCCCTCCCCCCCCGCTCCCGCCTCCCAGCTGCCCCTCCCACGCTCCGCCCCCCTACACTATCCGTTTATGACAGATGCATTTTCGCTCAGCGTTCACGCGCAGCGGTCACGCCCAATTCGCGCCGAAGGTGCGCCAAAGGTAAGCCCGTCTATGCCCGTCCGCGCCTGGACCGCACCCAGCGCCAGACCCCCTGGTCCTCGCAAACCCATCTCCTCCCGCATCACATACGACGCCGCAACCCTCTCAGCCCTCAACCCTGGCCGTCCACCAAACTGCCACCAAGCCGCCCCAGGACACACCCATGGACCATTCACCTGCCACTCCTGCAAGTTCGACTGCATCAGGACCCACACCAAACCCACAAACCCCAAACCGAGCTCCGGCACTAACCACCTAAAATGCATCCTACTCAACACCCGCTCGGTTCACAAACACGCCATTGACCTTTGGAACCTACTCGACAACACA
This sequence comes from Lissotriton helveticus, assembly GCF_964261635.1. NCBI lineage: Eukaryota > Metazoa > Chordata > Amphibia > Caudata > Salamandridae > Lissotriton > Lissotriton helveticus. The sequence continues at coordinate 1,713,756,896 of NC_136068.1, read as the reverse complement.
TCCCCTGACGTCGCCTTCCTAACAGAAACCTGGATGAACGCCTCATCAGCTCCCGACATGACCATAGCCATCCCGGACGGCTACAAGATCATCCGAAAGGACCGCACCAACCAAACAGGAGGAGGCATCGCCATCGTCCATAAGAACTCCATCCGCGTCACGACCAGTTCTGACGATAACCTCACTATCGCCGAACACCTTCACTTCCAGGTCCACACCGACCCCAAGACCACACTCAGAGGCACCCTCCTCTACAGACCACCAGGACCCCGCACACAATTCAGCGAAGACATCACTGACTTCATCCCCCCACATGTCCTCCCCTCTGAGGAATACATTCTACTGGGAGACCTCAACTTCCACCTGGAAAAGAACAACGACAGCAACACTACCACCCTTCTGGACAATCTCGCCAATCTCGGACTAAACAACTTGTAGACACCCCCACCCACTACACCGGACACACGCTCGACCCAATCTTCACATCCAGCAAGCACATCTCCTTCAATCACACCACAGCTCTCCATTGGACGGACCACAGCTGCGTTTACTTCAACTACAAAAAGACCACGACCCACAACCACCCCCAACCAATTATCCGAAGAAACTGGAACAAAATCACCGTCGACCAGCTCCTCACATCGCTTCACCAAAACTCTCCTGCCAATTCATCGGACCCAAACCAAGCAGCCACCAACCTCACACACTGGATCACCCACAGCGCCGACGAATTAGCACCCTTGAAAAACCATCAAATCAAGCAAAACAGCAAAAAAGCCCCCTGGTTCAACGATGACCTTAAGAAATCCAAGAAGCTCTGCCGTACCCTTGAGAAAGCCTGGAGAAAAGACCCAAACACTGTCACCGTGGCCACCTTCAAAAACGCCACCCGCAAGCACCACCAACTGATCCGATCAACCAAGAAATCAGCATTCAAGGACCGACTTGAAAACAACGCCCACAACAGCAAGGAACTATTCAACATCGTCAAAGAATTTACCAACCCCACCGCCAGCACCAATGACATCACTCCCTCCCAAGTCCTCTGCGACTCCCTGGCCTCATTCTTCCACAACAAAATCGCCGACATACATAACAGCTTTGACAACAAGGCCGGAGACCAACCCACTCCACCCACCTCCGAACGAAACTCCCCCCTCGAACAGCCTCTACACCTGGAACCCAATCACCACTGAAGACACCATCCGCCTGATGAACTCCATCCACTCAGGATCCCCAACCGACCCATGCCCCCACCACATCTTCAATAAAGCAGACTCCATTATCGCACCCCATCTCCGAGACGTCATCAACTGCTCCCTCAACTCCGCTACCTTCCCGGAAAGCTGGAAACATGCCGAACTCAGCGCCCTTCTGAAGAAACCCACAGCAGACCCCACTGAACTCAAAAACTACCGCCCCATCTCGCTCCTCCCATTCCCTACCAAAGTCATTGGGAAAGCCGTCAACAGTCAGCTCGCCGCCTTCCTCGAATCCAACAAATCCCTCGACCCTTCACAGTCGGGCTTCCGAGCCAAACACAGCACAGAGACCGCCCTCATCGCAGCAACAGACGACATTCGAACACTACTGGACAATGGAGAATCAGTTGCCCTCATCCTACTTGACCTCTCCGCAGCCTTCGACACAGTCTGTCATAGCACCCTTATACAACGCCTCAGCAACGTCGGAATACAAGGAAAAGCCTTGGAATGGATCATCTCGTTCCTCACCGGTAGAACCCAGAGAGTCCGCCTCCCCCCTTTCAGATCTGAGGCCACCGAAGTCATCTGCGGCGTACCACAAGGATCAGCACTCAGTCCTACCCTATTCAACGTATACATGAGCCCCCTCGCAACCATCGCGCGACAACACAACCTCAATATCATCTCCTACGCCGATGACACCCAGCTGATCCTCTCCCTCACCAAAGACCCAAACACCGCCAAAACCAACCTACACGAAGGGATGAAAGAAGTAGCCGAGTGGATGAAGAACAGCCGTCTAAAACTGAACTCGGACAAAACGGAAGTCCTCATCCTAGGATCATCCCCCTCCGCTTGGGACGACTCATGGTGGCCGCCAGCTCTGGGAAACGCACCCATACCTACGGACCACGCACGTAACCTGGGCTTCATCCTGGACTCCTCACTCTCGATGACCAGACAAGTCAACGCCGTCACATCATCATGCTTCAACATCCTACGCATGCTCAAAAAAACATTCCGTTGGATTGTGGAAAAGTAAATTTTGCCATGTTCTGTGTCCCTACGCCTCATCCATCATATGTTATGTGTGCATGATCAATATGCATATGTTATTCCCCATTTCTGATTAAAGACGCAATTACAGTTGTGTCCACCTCTAGTATGTTAGTTTCCAGTCCTCGTGAATACTACGAATATCAGGCCTATGTAAGTAATGTTGCCACGTTTCTCAGTGTGCACGTTATTCAATTATAAAGTCTCCGTTTCCAGGCCTCAAAAGGGCCCGGACCACAGATTCAGCTCCTGTCTCCTGAAAGCCTCGCTGAGGAGTGATACAGCCCCCACCTGTATCCTCGACCCTTCACTTACTTCCTGCCTTGCAGTGCCCGGTGCACCCCGGCTCTGCCTCTGAGTCTGCCAAAAGTATGTTATAGTTCCTGCTATCAGTTCAGTCCTCCTCCTCTGCATTCCTAAGCTACTGAACTGCATCAATAGTTTCCGTCATTGTCTAGCCTTCTCGTCTCCACGTTAGAGAAATACTGTATTTAATGGTCATTTAATATTCTTCACGCACTACATATAGAATAATGCATGGTCCAGTCTTAGAAATCAGGTTAGCCTCTCCCCTCATGACTTCTAGTTTATATCAACATGTTCCCTAAACATTAGATACCAGATAGGGTTTAGGTACATGTCGCTCCGACCCTCCAGACTCTAGTCTCTGCTCCTAGCACAGAGTTTGTAGCCCCCAGCTTCTCCTAGTAACACGTCATTGTTAGTTTTCGCGCACCATTAGGTTAGAGGTCCCGGCTCCTTAGGTAGCCCCCTCCAATGTTTCCGCCCATTCATGACATATTCTGTTACGTTTTGCATCACATGTCTAAGTAAACTCCCAGTTACACCTCTTATTTCTGTTATCTCTCGCGACTGCTACGCGTCACGCCTTCTACTCCACCTACTGTTACGCCTACTGCAATGTAATGCTATGTGTTTGCGCTATGTATATAAGTCAATGTTTTGTTATTAAATGTTAGCGCGCTCATCCCAGATCAAGCCCCGGCAGCTGCTGGGCCCCAGTTGTCCTGCTGGGCCTTATTGTCCTATTCCCATGCAGGTTGTCCTGATCCTGTCCTTATGCTGTAATAAACCTGCAGAAACTCCTACTACCTCGAATCTTGACTCTTATTTATTGAGCTATCTGTTATGCTATAAGTCTAGTCAAAAATAGGGTATTATTTATTTATTTACCACATAATGGCGCCCGAACAGGGACTTGCCCTTTCCCCACGCGTCGGTGAAGCCACGCCGACCCCCTGACCCTCTGCAGTCGTGACGGAACCATACCGTGCACTGGCAGATATTTCTGCTCCAAGTATCCCTCAGGCCCACGGAGGAGACGGAGGAGGCGGTCCAGCATCCGAACGAGACGGTGGAGGAACGCGGCGAGTCCCGACCAGAGCCCAAGCCGAGAGTCCAAGGTCCGAGGTATCCGGAGGCCCACCCGTAACTGAAGTCCGAAGTTCGTCGTCGTAGTCCAGTCCCGTCCGAGGCCTTCCGTTCCGTGCTGCCCGGTGAGTACCATTGCTGGGGTAGTGTCTAGACAGGGTCAGTCTAAATTGACTCCTGGTCCGTGGGTTGGTGGTACCCAAGCCCACAAACGAAGTGTTCACCTAGGTGGATACGGGTCTTGATGCGTTCCTTTATGGGACCGGTATGTTCCGTACTGTTACAGCAGTGCATCCAGTAACTCTAGTCTGTTCCGTTCTCGAGAATTCTGTTCTGTTTCTGTTTTCAGTATTTTCAGGTAGTATTCTGTTCGAATTGTTATTTATAATGTTGTTTAATGTATTTTCAACGTCGTGGTATGCCTGAATTGTTTTCCCAATTGTTATTGTTTTTCGTGTATTGTATTGTGTTCCGATTCAAGTTTAGAATGCCGCTCTTTTCCAAGTTACGTCAGTTAAAAACTAGAAAGGGTCTGCTGGAAGCAGCAGTTCCTGTTCCGCCTAGGGACAGTCCAGGTCACTTTATGTATCAGAAACATGGCATAAGCGCCATATTGTATCTAGATTTATGGGTAGAGTATACCAAACAGTTAGAAGAAAAGTATAGATGGCCCGTATCGGGTACATGGGATGCCGAATGTATCATGCGAGTAGAAGAAGCATTATGGAAAAAGAAAGCCAGACAGTCACAGAAAGATGCCATCGAGTTATGGCGTAAGGAAGCGCATAGAAGAACGGAAAAGGAAGTCAGAAAGTCAGAGTTAAGTAGAGAATCCCAAGAACGAGCCCAAGAAAGAGAATTAATCGAGATAGGTGAACAAGTCAAAGCCGAACAGTCAGACAGACAGAGGCATGCCCTTATTAAGGGTATGTATCCTCTCCTTGCCGAAGGCTTGCCAAAAGCGACCCCAGAGGCACCCAGTAATTTCCCGCCATCATTAGTTCCGACCAAGCTACGTCACAAACCGACCGCAGCTGATATTTTTATTTCGTCCTATTTGGACGACACAGTTCCAGAATATGCAAATCCAGTTCGCGCTCCACCTGTCCCTGTAAATCAGGCACTTCCCGTTCCTCCAGACACCGGAGTACCTGTTACGGTACCCCCGGGTCAGCCTGCCATACAAGTTCAGCCCACGTTACAATTACCGACCCTGCAAGCACGAAGAATGTCAGTCGACGATTCTAGTATAGGGGCCGCAGGAGGAGGTCCTCCTCAAACCCCGCCGCCACACAAGCGTTTATCAGCACTCGAATTACATGCTCAAGCATCACAGCGTACTCCTAAAAGTAATAAGTCCGTTACAGAAATCAGACAAGCCCTTGCCGAATGTGTCTATGACACAGTCCCAGGCGAGTATAATATGGTTTTATATTCCGTACGTGTAAGGAGAGTGACCGAGTATCTAGTCACCTTACCAAATATGAAAGAAGATCTAGACAGAATATATCGTTTCATCCGTACAGGGGATGATCCAGAAAGTATAGGCGAGATTATGTCTCAAAGGAAAGCCGAGATTCAGCTCATGATATTAAAGTTCCTGATCAATTGTCTAATAAGAGAACAAGATTACCCGTCTAAAGATCCCGCCGAAATGAGAATCCTAACAAGGTGGAGTGATAATATAGCCGAGGGTAAGCACAAGACCATTAGTGCCATGGAAAGTATGTACAAGAAAATTCGTAAAGAAATAATAAGGTTACACGAACAGCGTAAAGCAGCACAAGTAAGCGAGAAAGAAAGTATCTCTGATCCTGAAGAGGAAGACGAGAATCCCGCCAGAATAGCGTATGTAGGAAAATCCAGATTTCCAGATCGCCATTTACGTCCAGAACCTAAGTCTATTTTTCATCATCCAGCACCAGAACGAGGCTCTCTAGAACAAGTATTTCAAGCTACCGATCACATTCTGAAATCACGAGTCGGTTATAGCGAATTAAGTACCATGCACGAACAAGAACTAGCCCGATCAGCAGTCCGATGGATTACTGATTCTACCACTTTTCCAGACGAAATAGTGGCACAAATGTTTCTGAAACTGCCCCCAGCCGAGCAACGACTGGTGGGTATGTATATGATCCAGCACCTCATTACCCTGTATGAGGGTCAACATTCTGATCCAGGCCCGTTACATGATATCCTGAACGAGTTACTCCAGTACAGATGGAGAGGTCTAGGTACCGATTTAATTAGTGTCATTCTAGAACAGCGCCACAAGTATAGAACGTTCCTGAACCCGCATTTTGTTCATGTCTCACCCCCAGAAAGTAAACCATTCTACATAGACAGACAGAATCCGCTACGAGAAGTCCACCCAGTCCAAGGGGCGGGTGGCGTAATGCAACGAGTGTTTGTATACACTCCGATATCAAAGATGGAACTTCTTGAAATGAAGAAATTAATCCCCTGTCATGACAAAGATCCAGCGGGGTTCCATAGAGAATTAAAAGACATGCTCCGTATGGGAGAATACACTTACCCAGATATCATTAAAATGTTAAAGGTCCTGCTACCCGCAGGGGTGTATGAAAAGTTAAAGGAAAAAGAATGGGAGGTGGGAGAGAAAAAGATCGATTGGACAGCTCTAGAAGCTGAAGACAAGGCACGAGTACCAGGTACCGGTCTTGGAGATAAATGTAAAGAATTACCAGAATTATTGATTCAAGTTTTACCCAGATTATTGACAACTAGGAAAGAAGACTGGGATGCAATCTCAGCCTGTAAACAGAAACAAGATGAGGATATTAGTGATTTTTATTCTAGATTTGAGAAATGTTTCAGTATTAACAGTGGTCTCAAGACAAGTAGTGAGTCATACCCTCATCTTTTCGTTACCAAATTAGTCGAGAATTCAAGTCCACAAATTAAAAACCGAGTTTTGAAAGTCGAAAGCACCTGGCAAGCAAATACTCCGTCCCAGATGCTCCAGATGCTCCAGTATCACCAGAATAGAATCAGAGAAGAGCAAGAACACGAAAGAAAACGTATGAAAGACACGAAAATGAAAGTGCTAGTTGCACAATCTATTCCTCAGGACAGTCAGAAGAGGGGTCCGAATCAAGCCAGTCATCCTGCAGCTCCCGTTAAAGGGAACTGCAATTATTGTAAACAGCCAGGTCATTTTATAAACGAGTGTGCAGTTCTGAAACACAACATAGCTACTGGTAAGACTAAAGAAAGACCACGTCCGCCGAGACAAGAACAAGTTTCACAGACTCCTCAGTCACAGAATGCACCACAGACAGTTACAGTACCGCAGCCTATTGCTGCAACACAGCACGTTACATCACAGATGTACCAGTATGCACAGTCCGAGTATCCAGAGTACCAGTCATATTCATGAAACAGCCTAGAGAGGGAGGTAGGCTTGCCTCTCATCGAGATACCTGTAGACCAAGAAGGTCCCTATGTTCATAGTCAAGTATTAGGGAAAGACAGAAAGTTTTTGATCGATACAGGGGCAAGTAGGACCACAATTAGTCATGCCGAAGTTCCAGGGGCTCCGCTCTCAGGCTCAAGAAATGTTTCCCTTGGATTTTCGGGAAAACCCATAGTTAATGAGATATCAAAGCCAGTTACTCTAGAAGTAGGTCCATTGTCCCGTACTACTGATCTGTTACTTACTAAGTCATGTCCAGAAAATCTATTAGGCATTAAGACATTGAAAGAATTAGGTGCAGTTATTTGCTGTTCCCCAGAGGGAATACGTCTGTTCCTACGTGACTTTAAGGGTCACTATGTATTACGAGATTTTGATTCAAGATTGTCTAATGTTCCGCAGCATTTATGGGCGCAAGGTCCAACTGATGTAGGTTACATGCAAATCACACCCTATCGTGTGACTCTCAAACCAGGTGTAGTGTTACCACGAATCAGGCAGTACAGATTGCCACCTGAGGCTGTAGCAGCCTTATCCAAAATTATTGACGAGCTCATGGCTCAAGGAGTAGTTGTAGAAACTGACTCCAATGTGTGTAATTCTCCGATCATTCCAGTCATGAAACGTACTGATCCAAATGCACCCCCAGTATATCGATTAGTGATTGATTTACGAGAGCTTAATAAATGTATTATTCCTCAGTACCCAGTTGTCCCAGACATTTCTTCCCTGTTAACAGCCATTGATTCCGAAGCCATGTTTTTCACTGTTATTGACCTCAAGAATGCATTTTTTAGTGTTCCAATTCATCCAGACAGCCAGTTTCTTTTCGGATTTTGTTTAAATGGAAGGAGCTATATGTTTACACGCGCTCCTCAAGGTTTCACAGAAAGCCCTAGTATTTACAGTCAAGCACTCAAGAGACAACTAGACAACATTCACATGCCAACTGACACTGCCCTGCTCCAGTATGTCGATGATCTACTGATCACAGCCCGTTCTGAACGTGACTGCGAGCGTGCATCACTTACAGTTCTGTATTTTCTAGCCGAGATGGGGCACAAGGTGTCACCTTCGAAGCTTCAATTCTGTGTCCAGCAAGTGGTATACTTAGGACACTTGCTGTCCAAGAGGGGTAGGCAGTTGACACCCGACCGTATCCAGTTAATAGCGAGTCTTCCCCAGCCCAGAACCCAGAAGGAGGTACGTGCCTTTATCGGCCTTACTTCTTATTGTAGACAATGGATTCCCCAGTATGCATTCCTAGCCAAGCCACTGATACAGTTAACGACACAGGAGGCAGCCGTATCGACTGTCCTCCCTTGGACATCTGACCATACACTTAGTTTCAACGAGTTAAAGAAAGCCCTATGTCAAGCTCCAGTTCTAGCTACACCGAACTACAGTAAGCCTTTTACACTTTTCGTTACAGAACGCAAAGGTACAGCATTATCTGTTCTCACACAAGATCAAGCAGGTCAATACAAGCCCTGTGCTTATTTTTCGAGCACATTAGATCCAGTCGCCCAGGCGTTGCCTGCGTGCCTCAAGTCAGTTGCAGCCACAGCACTAGCTATCAGACAAAGTGATTCTATAGTTTTAGGACATTCCCTGACAGTACAGGTCCCACATTCAGTAGAAGTTCTTTTAAACCGAACACAAACCCAGCACTTGACAATTGCACGTTTAACAGGTTATGAATTGACACTGTTCCAGCCACACATAGAAATTAGACGCTGCAACGTCCTGAATCCTGCTACACTGTTACCATCAGTTAGTTCAAATCCAGACACACATGATTGTGTGGAAGTAGTTAACATTACGACAAAGCCAAGACAAGACCTGACAGATATTCCGTTACCAGATCCTGACCTGACACTTTATGTGGATGGTTCATGTATGAGAACTAGTACAGGAGAACTAGTCGCCGCGTATGCAGTGACTACTGACACTGAAGTTATTGAAACACACCGTATTGATACTCTGTCCGCTCAAGCAGCAGAGCTAGTCGCTCTGACACAAGCCTGTATACATGCCAAGAACCTGAAGGTTAATGTTTACACAGATTCACGTTACGCATTCGGAGTTGTACACGACTTCGGAGTGCTCTGGCAGGAGAGAGGTTTTATGACTTCTCATGGAACCAAGATTCAGCATGGTCTCCTTATTCAAGCCCTGTTAGATGCCATACATTTACCGACATCTATTGCTATCATGAAGTGCAAAGCACATACGAAAGTCACAGACATTATTTCCCAAGGTAATGATTTAGCAGACCGCACAGCCAAGCTTACAGCACAGACTCCAGACATTCCAGTTAATCAGACACATATTCCAGATCTGACTACATGCATGACAGTTAAGGACCCTACTCAAGATGTCATAGATATCCAGTCACATGCTACTCCCGATGAAATCAAGAAATGGTCTGTACAAGGAGGGGTCCAGACAGATCAAGGATGGTTAACGAAGGGTAGAGCCACATGGTTTCTCCCCGATTCTATGGTTCAAGTCATTATCAATACCGCACATAGTCCAGCACATTTAGGAGAAAAAGCTATGTTAGACAGTATCCAGAATATTTGGTTCAACAAGCATTTACGAGCTGCAGCCAAGCAGAAAGTCCGTACCTGTATGATATGTTGTCAGTTTAATCCAGGTAAAAGTGTCCCGGTGGAACAAGGTGGTTTCCAGCCCCCTGACCACCCTTTTGAGGTCCTCCAGATGGATTATATTCAAATGGAGCGATGTCGAGGTTTCAAGTATGTCCTTGTAGTTGTATGCGCCTTGTCCAGATGGACAGAAGCATATCCAGTCCCAGATTACACAGCCGCGACCACTGCCAAGCAGTTGGTTCGTGAATTCTTCCCTAGATATGGACTCCCTAGAGTCGTATATTCTGATAACGGCCAGCCATTCTCATCTGAACTCATGAAACACGTTTCCCTGTTGTTAGGGTACCAGTGGAAGTTTCATTGTGTACGCCATCCAGAAGCAGCTGGACTAGTCGAAAGGCATAATCAGACTCTGAAAATCCGTATAGCAAAAGTCTGTAAAGACAAGGGTGTGGACTGGTTAGTAGCTTTGCCAGTCGCTCTGTTTTACATGCGTATGGTCGCACATTCCAGATCAGGTCTGTCCCCGTATGAGGTCGTTTTCGGCCGCCCCCCTAACATGTGGGGTACTCCTAGACCCCGAAGTATTACCGATGTTTCATGTAATATGCTGACAGATTACCTAGCTTCCTTGATGTCTGCCCTCAACTCATGTCGTTCACAGGTTGCCGCCGCATTTCCAGACAATACCGAGGTGGCACCGCACGAGATCGTTCCAGGCTCCCTTGTGATGATCAGAAATTTCGACAGATCAAGTCCGCTGGAACCACGTTGGAAGGAGCCACGTCAGGTCCTCTTGACCACCCGAACTGCCGTCAAGTTGGAAGGCAGGAAGGGGTGGGTCCACCTTTCTCATGTAAAACTTTTCAAAGGACCGAAACCAGTCTTCAAAAACATTTCCAAGAACATTTCCCAGGATTCGAAGGATTGCCAGAACATTGTTTTAAAGGACTGTCCCGCACAAGACATTATTACAACCCCTCCCTTGTTAGAGAAAACTCCGCAACAGGAGTATAAGTTAAAGCTCAGGTCTAATAAGTCAGCCAGTTTGATTGTATAAGTCCTCCCCTAGGTGAAACGGTTAGACTGTTTCTGACATGTATAAAATAGACCCCCATAGTGAGAGAGTCAGTCAAAGTTCAATCAAATGTATCGTTTTTCTGAGTTTCATATTGTTTATCAGCATAATGGCTTCCTGCACCAGCTATGCTTTCTATCTGTGTTTTCCGGTTCCTCATGTAAATATGTCTGCTCATGCTACAGTAGAGCACACGTTTAGTGATCTGCCTCCTCACGAATATTCATACCGCCTCGCTATGCGTAATAACACATTTATCCGTATGTTACATTATTCACACCAGACCAGCAATGCCACTAATTGTTGGGTGTGTGGTCGACTCCCCCCTTTCCAGACACCGAAGGGAGTTCTGCCACTCTTTCCTTATCCATTCTCACACAATGGTTCGTGTGGAGCATGGTCCACGTTAACGTCATCCTCAACAGATATGTCTTTTCTTAACAGTACATGTTTCCCAGACAAGCAAGGTCTCCCCCACAGAACAGGTTTAGATTTAGAAAATGAAGTATATAATTTAGGAAATTATTCGTCGAATTTCATGGTTCTGAATGTTCAGTCTGATACTACTCCAGACTCACCCGCTATTTCAGTACTACCAGTCAAAGGCGAATTATGTGTCCGTAGTTATGGTTCTGTACATATAGGTCATAGTGAATGTACTACTGTTATCCAGTATAGTGACAGTGGGAAATCTATTTTCAAAGCTTCACGTCATTCTTATTTTATTTGTGGTCAAACTGCATATGTCCGTCTGCCCCTCGATTGGGAGGGAACCTGTTACATTGCTTTCCTACTGCCACCTGTTTTTCTAGCCCCACCTGACTATCATAGGAATTCTTTCTTAGTACACACTAGACACAAGAGAAATCTCCCGATTGTCGATTATACTGAAACCGCCGCAGAGCAATTCATTGATATAGATAAAGGTGTTTTCCCTTATTTAGGTACAGTTGTAAATAGTAAGCTCATTCGTAGGTTAACAAGAACCCTTGAAGCAGTAGTAGATGAGACTGCCTCCGCTCTAGGTAACTTAACTGAGGAGCAATCCTTTATGAGAATTGTCGTTTTACAGAATCGTCTCGTCCTTGACGTCATACTGGCCGATAGGGGCGGGGCCTGTAGAGTTCTCGGATCCAGTTGTTGTATTTTCATTCCAAATAACGCGCCGTCTGTTTATTCAGCTATAACCAGACTCCATAAAATTGCCCATCTGTTACACCAAGATCCAGGCACCTGGACCTGGTCCGGTTGGTTCTGGAATATAATTTCCGCATGGGGTTGGAAAGTCCTGTCCTTTTTAGGTATTACAGTAGCGATCATATTTAGCTGCTGCCTCTGTATACAATGTGGCCCTGCGATTTGCAGCATGTGTGCTACCTCTTGTATTCCCAGTCCCAAGCCCTGTTCTAAATCCCGTTCCAAGACAATTCGAGACGAGCAAATGGTACTGTATGAAATGATAGACGGTATCATGAATATTGATGTTTCCTGATGGAAACGTAGTGACAAGGAGGGAATGTGGAAAAGTAAATTTTGCCATGTTCTGTGTCCCTACGCCTCATCCATCATATGTTATGTGTGCATGATCAATATGCATATGTTATTCCCCATTTCTGATTAAAGACGCAATTACAGTTGTGTCCACCTCTAGTATGTTAGTTTCCAGTCCTCGTGAATACTACGAATATCAGGCCTATGTAAGTAATGTTGCCACGTTTCTCAGTGTGCACGTTATTCAATTATAAAGTCTCCGTTTCCAGGCCTCAAAAGGGCCCGGACCACAGATTCAGCTCCTGTCTCCTGAAAGCCTCGCTGAGGAGTGATACAGCCCCCACCTGTATCCTCGACCCTTCACTTACTTCCTGCCTTGCAGTGCCCGGTGCACCCCGGCTCTGCCTCTGAGTCTGCCAAAAGTATGTTATAGTTCCTGCTATCAGTTCAGTCCTCCTCCTCTGCATTCCTAAGCTACTGAACTGCATCAATAGTTTCCGTCATTGTCTAGCCTTCTCGTCTCCACGTTAGAGAAATACTGTATTTAATGGTCATTTAATATTCTTCACGCACTACATATAGAATAATGCATGGTCCAGTCTTAGAAATCAGGTTAGCCTCTCCCCTCATGACTTCTAGTTTATATCAACATGTTCCCTAAACATTAGATACCAGATAGGGTTTAGGTACATGTCGCTCCGACCCTCCAGACTCTAGTCTCTGCTCCTAGCACAGAGTTTGTAGCCCCCAGCTTCTCCTAGTAACACGTCATTGTTAGTTTTCGCGCACCATTAGGTTAGAGGTCCCGGCTCCTTAGGTAGCCCCCTCCAATGTTTCCGCCCATTCATGACATATTCTGTTACGTTTTGCATCACATGTCTAAGTAAACTCCCAGTTACACCTCTTATTTCTGTTATCTCTCGCGACTGCTACGCGTCACGCCTTCTACTCCACCTACTGTTACGCCTACTGCAATGTAATGCTATGTGTTTGCGCTATGTATATAAGTCAATGTTTTGTTATTAAATGTTAGCGCGCTCATCCCAGATCAAGCCCCGGCAGCTGCTGGGCCCCAGTTGTCCTGCTGGGCCTTATTGTCCTATTCCCATGCAGGTTGTCCTGATCCTGTCCTTATGCTGTAATAAACCTGCAGAAACTCCTACTACCTCGAATCTTGACTCTTATTTATTGAGCTATCTGTTATGCTATAAGTCTAGTCAAAAATAGGGTATTATTTATTTATTTACCACAGGATCCCCACCGAAACAAGAAAAACGGTCACCCACGCACTGGTCACAAGCCGACTGGACTATGGAAACACCCTGTACGTCGGAACCACAGCCAAACTACAGAAAAAACTCCAACGCATCCAAAACGCCTCAGCCAGACTCATACTAGACATTCCCCGCAAAGATCACATTACCAGTCACCTGAAAGACCTCCACTGGCTCCCCGTCAACAAGAGGATAACGTTCCGTCTCCTCACCCACGCACACAAAGCCCTCTACGACCTAGAACCTGAATGCCTCAACACGCGCCTATCCTTCTACACCCCCACCTGCCAGCTACGATCGTCCAATCAAGCCCTAGCCGCTGTCCCGCGCATCCACAGAGCCACCATGGGGGGAAGATCCTTCTCCTACTTAGCGGCCAAAACCTGGAATTCACTCCCCATCCATCTCCGCCTTACACAGAACCACCTCTCCTTCAGAAAACAACTAAAAACTTGGATTTTCGATAAGTAAATACCCCCCTTTTCCTCAAGTGCCTTGAGACCCTCTGGGTATGTAGTGCGCTATACAAGTGCTGACTTGACTTGACTTGACTTGACTCTTTCCCTTCTCTCGCTGATTCTCTTTCTTTCGCTCTCTCGCTGCTTCTCTCTCTTTCCTTCTCTCGTTGCTTCTCTCTCTTTCCCTTCTCTCGCTGCTTCTTCTTTCTTTCCCTCTCTCGCTGCTTCTCTCTCTTTCCCTCTCTCGCTGCTTCTCTCTCTTTCCTTCTCTCGCTGCTTCTTCCTCTTTCCCTTCTCTCGCTGCTTCTTCTTTCTTTCCCTCTCTCGCTGCTTCTCTCTCTTTCCCTCTCTCGCTGCTTCTCTCTCTTTCCCTTCTCTCGCCTGTTCTTCCTCTTTCCCTTCTCTCGCTGCTTCTTCTTTCTTTCCCTCTCTCGCTGCTTCTCTCTCTTTCCCTCTCTCGCTGCTTCTTCCTCTTTCTTTCTCTTCTCCCTCTTTCCCTTCTCTCGCTGATTCTCTTTCTTTCGCTCTCTCGCTGCTTCTCCCTCTTTCCCTCTCTCGCTGCTTCTCTCTCTTTCCTTCTCTCGTTGCTTCTCTCTCTTTCCCTCTCTCGCTGCTTCTCTCTTTCCTTCTCTCGCTGCTTCTCTCTCTTTCCTTCTCTCGCTGCTTCTCTATTTCCCTCTCTCGTTGCTTCTTCCTCTTTCAATTTCTGCTGCTTCTCTCTCTTTCCTTCTCTCGCTGCTTCTTCCTCTTTCCCTCTCTCGCTGCTTCTCTTTTTTCCTTCTCTCGCTGCTTCTTCCTCTTTCCCTCTCTCGCTGCTTCTCTCTCTTTCCCTTCTCTCGCTGCTTCTCTCTTACCCTCTCTCGCTGCTTCTCTCTCTTTCCCTCTCTCGCTGCTTCTCTCGTTTTCCCTTCTCTCGCTGCTTCTTCCTCTTTCCCTTCTCTCGCTGCTTCGTCTTTCTTTCCCTCTCTCGCTGCTTCTCTCTTTCCCTCTATCGCTGCTTCTCTCTTTCCCTCTCTCGCTGCTTCTCTCTTTCCCTCTCTCGCTGCTTTTCTCTTTCCCTTCTCTCGCTGCTTCTTCCTCTTTCCCTTCTCTTGCTGCTTCTTCTTTCCTTCTCTCGCTGCTTCTGTCTCTTTGCCTTCTCTCGCTGCTTCTCTCTCGTTCCCTCTCGCGCTGCTTCTTTCTCTTTCCCTTCTCTCGCTGCTTCTCTCTTTCCCTCTCTCGCTGCTTCTCTCTCTTTCCCTCTCTCGCTGCTTCCCCCTCTTTCCCTTCTCTCGCTGCTTCTTCTTTCTTTCCTTCTCTCGCTGCTTCTCTCTCTTTCCCTCTATCGCTGCTTCTCTCTTTCCTTCTCTCGCTGCTTCTCTTTCCCTCTCTCGCTGCTTCTCTCGTCCCTCCTCTCCGGATGGCCCTCCTGTCCCCGTCCTCCTCCTCTCTCTGGTGACAGATTAGCCCTGGGCTCCTCCTCGCCTGGAATGCCCCGGTTACTTACCGGTAATCTTCATTACTCCGAGTCCATGTCTTCCTCGCCACAGTAATATACATATGAGCCTCCGGCTCCACACAGAACTCCAAGTAAATTAAAAAGAGCAGCGCTCTAGTCTCCCCTCCCTCCTCCAATATGGCCCCAGAGGCTTCCTCCAATCACATAAAAGGACACATAACAAGCAGCCCAGCCTGAAAAAACCAAGCCGCAGACATGAAGCCACCACCAGGGCCGGGAGGGAAGGGAAACTATACTGTGGCGAGGAAGACATGGACTCGGAGTAATGAAGATTACCGGTAAGTAACCGGGGCATTACCTCCTCGTCCAGTCTTCCTCGCCACAGTAATATACATATGAGCCGATACCAAAGCAATCAGCTTCATGTAAGGAAAACAGACCACACCATCAGTGCAGTGAAACATATTTTTAATATATAGAGGCACAACAACCCAAAAAATGGACAACCTCTTAAGGCACCCCAGCAGTCAAAACAGAAGAGGCAAACGAAACAGAACCCCCACCCCCAATCTGGAGGCGGTAATGGGACATGAAGGTATGCGGAGAAGACCACGTAGCAGCCCTGCAAACATCCTCCATAGACACCCCTTTGAAAGAAGCCCAGGATACAGCAACCGACCTGGTGGAACGACCCTGAATAGGAAGAGACGGAACCACCGAGACCGAAGCATAAGCCAAAAGAATGGCTTCCTTAATCCACCGACTGATCGTGGACAGGGAGGGCTTCATACCCCGACGCGACAAACCATAATTAACAAACAAGCAGTCAACCTTACAAAAGGGAGAAGTGCGAGATATGTAAATCAGCAAGGCACGCCGAACATCCAAGAGGTGCAAAAGGGACTCTTCAGCCGAGGAGGGATCAGGACACAGAACCGGAA
Organism: Lissotriton helveticus; assembly: GCF_964261635.1. Lineage (NCBI taxonomy): Eukaryota > Metazoa > Chordata > Amphibia > Caudata > Salamandridae > Lissotriton > Lissotriton helveticus. Next base: position 1,713,740,509 of record NC_136068.1, on the reverse strand, counting down.
GAACCACCTCGGCAGACCGGTGAAAAAAAGAATTCACTTTAGGAACAAAAGTGGGATGAGGGCGCAAGACCACACGGTCCGCCAAAACCAACAAAAACGGGGCAGAACGAAGGAAAGCCCCCAACTCCCCCACACGCCTGGCAGAGGCAATCGCCACCAGAAACACCACCTTGAGAGTCAAAAACTTCAGGTCCACAGACTCCAAAGGCTCGAAAGGAGCCAATTGCAAGGAACGCAAAACCAAAGGAAGGTCCCAAGGAGGAGGACACATGATAGGACGTGGTCGCTGGAAAGAAAGAGACTTAAAAAGTCGAGCAACCAACGGATAAATGGAAACCAAAGGCAGGACATGAAAAGCCCGAATGGCGGCCCACTGAGCCCGAAGGGTCGAAATGGCCAATCCCAACACAAACCCATCGTTCAGAAAGTCCAGAATGCGAGCCGGATCCAAAGAATCCAACGTCAGCCCATGAACAACACACCAAGAAGCAAAATGATCCCAATGCTTGGCGTAAGACTTAAGCATAGAAGGCCTCCGGGACTGTTGAATGACACCAGCCACAGCCACCGAACAACCCTCACGTATCGGAGACTCCCTCTCAAGAGCCAGGCCCGCAGACCCAGGGAACGGAACACAGGCAGAGGAAGAACAGGACCCATCAGAGGGTACGGCGCGAACGGCAAGGGCCACCCCGGAGACACAGCCAATTCCCTCAGAAGGGGAAACCAAGGGCGCCGCCTCCAACAAGGAGCAATCAGAAGCACCAACGACCCCTCCCTCTTGATCTTCTGTAACACAGCTGGAAGCAGGGGAACAGGGGGAAACGCATACAGCAGACCCTCCGGCCAAGGGAACGAAAGGGCGTCCACCCTCCAGGCATCCCGGCAAGGCATAATCGTGCAAAAACAACGGGTCTGGGCATTGTCCTGGGAGGCAAACAGGTCCACAATCGGACAACCAAATATCACCCGCAACCTCCTGAACATCCACCTCGTGAGAGACAAGGACCCCATGGAAGGAAACACCCGGCTCAGACAATCCGCCACAGTGTTCTCCGCACCAGGTAGGTAGATGGCAGACAGGGACTCCAGATGCACCTCCGCCCAAGAACCAATCCGACGAGCCAGGCAACTGAGGGAGCGAACCCTGCACCCCCCTTGATGGTTCACATAAGACATCACAACCTGATTGTCCGTCCGGATCTGCACGTGGTGACCCCGAACAAGATCCGAGAAGTCCAACAGACCCAGAAGGACGGCCTCCAGTTCCTTGTAGTTGGAGGAACACGACAAAACCGACTGAGGCCAAATCCCTTGAGTCGCCGAAACCCCCAGAGTAGCACCCCATCCCAGCAGGCTGGCATCGGTAGTGACCACTCGGGTGGGAACAATCAGAAAAGGGCGGCCCTTGGACAGATGACCCACGTCCAACCACCAACCCAGGACCACCCGAACCTCCTCCGACATAGGAATCAGAACATCCATATCGAGGGAACAGGGGTCCCAATGCGATAAAACGTGGGACACCACCGGGTACATATGGAGGCGAGCCCACGGCACCGTCAACAATGAAGCCGACATCAGACCCTGAACTCGTAACCACAGGCTCACAGGATGAGAAACCCCCACCAACAGGGAACGAACAGCAGACATCAGGGACAAAACACGGGGAGGGGGCAGGAACACCATCCCCAACTGAGTCTTGAACAGAGCCCCAATGAAAGTCAATTCTTGAGCTGGAACCAGGGAGGACTTCGGTACATTCACGAGGAACCCATGATGCTCCAGGACATGGCACACCTTCTGGACATGCAACTCCGCCTTAGGAAGAGAAGAAGCAGAAATTAGAATGTCGTCCAGATAAGGAAAAACACTAACTCCCTCTCAATGCAAATGTCCAATAAGAGGAGCCAGAACCTTAGTAAAGATCCGGGGAGCAGAGCAGAGCCCAAAAGGCAATACCTGGAATTGGTAATGAAGACCCTGCACACAAAACCGGAAAAACTTCCGAAAGTCTGGATGAAGAGGAACATGAAGGTAAGCATCCTTCAGGTCCAGCGATGCAAGGAAATCCCCTTGAGAGATCAGAGGAAGGATCAAGGGAAGGGAAACCATCTTGAACCGTTGGTGAGGGATGAAAGTATTCACCCACTTCAGGTCCATCACCGGCCGAAGATCCCCGGTGCGCTTGGACACTAGGAAAAGTATCGAATACACCCCTTGCCCCAACTGATCGCTGGGCACAGGAACGATCGCCTTCTTGACCAACAGGGACGCAATGCCGTCCAAAAGCGCCAATCGTTTCACCGGATCTCTCGGGCAAGGAGTGGCCCTGAAACAGTCTGGGGGTGTCCGGGCAAATCCAATGCGCAAACCCTCCGAGATCACCTGAAGCACCCATTGGTCCGACACAGTCGCCCGCCAAGAGTCCAGGAAGCAAGAGAGCCGACCCCCAACCGGACCCACACCAGGAGCGATCCAGTCATGATTTGGAAGCGGGAGCGGAGGAGGCAGAAGCTCCGGAGAACCGGGACTTATCAAAGGAGGGAGCACCCCGGCCACGCCCCCGTCCACGAAAGGGCTGACCAGCCCGACCCCTCTTCGAGGCACCAAAAGACCGCTGAGAACCAAAGGCACGGAACCTGCCAGGACGGTCAGGAGCAAGCAGTTTACGGTCCTCTGCCGTCTTCTTCACCATGTCGTCAAGAGAAGAACCAAAAAGTTTAACCCCAGAAAAAGGAATTTTCATGAGCAAGTTTTTCTGTGCAGCATCAGCCTTCCAGGAACGGAGCCACAACTGACGCCTCGCAGCCACAGAGGATCCAGCCGCAGAAGCAGCAGCCCCCAGCGAATCAAAGGAGACATCAGACAGCAGACGAACCTGCTGCTCCATCATCGCCAGGATAGAAGAAACATCCTCCCCCTGGTCCAACAACTCCGACAGAGACTGAAAATCCTTGAGCAAGGACTGGATAGTGTAAGACGAATAGGCCGCAGCCCTGATAGAAAAATTGGCAGCCGCAAAAGTGTGTTTCACAGCACCATCCACCTTACGGTCAACCGGGTCAGCAGGAGAAGAGTCCTCCGAGACAACGGACCCATGTGAAGACATGCTCGCCAACAAAGAGTCAACCTTCACTGAGGCAGGGTATTTCACCGCAAAATCCTGAAGAGGGTACCTCTTACTCAAGAAACGAGGAAAGGAACCTTTGTCCACATCCTTCCATTCATTCTCGAGGACCTTCAAGACAGAGGAATGGAGAGGCAAAGAATCAGGCTCGGGACGATGATATTGCGAAAACAGATCGTCTTCCAGAGGCACATCAGAAGCAGGGAACACCAAGTTTTCGCGAATGTGGCCCAGCACCTCCTTCAGGTCGTCACCTTGTACAAAGCGACCCCTGACATCAACCGCCTCTTCATTCTCAGAATCAGCATCAGCAGCAGCGCCATCAACCCTCGCCTTTTTAGGAGGAGGGACAGGCACATGACCCTGCAAAGCAGCAGAAACAGCAGTATTAATCATCTGCCGCAAAAGTTCCATAGAGGGAACATGCACCCCCGAACCGGAAGCCACGTCCAAAGGAGCAGGATCACCCATGCCAGATGAAAGATCCCAGAAAGCCAGCCTCGTGTAAGAAAAACAAACACAGGCAAAAACGAAGAACAGGCCCGGTAAAGTAGGACCCCAGGTTGCTAAGCAACCCAACCAACTCCACCTGGACCGAAGCCGAAGGCCACAAAAGCAGCCGGAAGAGCCGCGCGCCGCAGTAGAAACGAGGCATAGACTGCAGCGCGCCGAGCCCAATGAACCCCATAATGCGGCTCCCGCTCCGCAGGAAACACGAAGAGGCATGAAACACGCCGGCGCGGAGACCGGCATCAGGTAAGCCCGCAGACCGGTAAAATTCAACTGCAGCACCCGGCTCCCAGAGAACACGCACCCGGCCGTGGAACGTCCGCACAGCAGGACGCGCGGCCGGGAACGAAAAAACGGCATACAGGACACAAGGCGTCCCGCCCAATTATAACCAACACCAGCCGTATACAGAGAAGCCACTCCAGTCCGCTTAAGCAGGACGCGAGGCAACCAGGCAGAAGAAGGGGGAAACAAGACAATCAGCAAAACGAAGCCAAAGTAAATGACAAATTAACGCATGCAAATACCAACAAACATCCCCCAACTAGATACCACAGGGCAAGGGGAACCGCTAAAGCAGGAACCCCGGCCCACTCACCTGACCAGCAGGGAAAACACAGCACTCGGAGAAGTGCAGAAAAAAAGAACAGGCTGGGCTGCTTGTTATGTGTCCTTTTATGTGATTGGAGGAAGCCTCTGGGGCCATATTGGAGGAGGGAGGGGAGACTAGAGCGCTGCTCTTTAGGTCTCGCCCTGGAACAGGGACGGAGACTTATAGTCGGCTGATGCCGGGGAATGAGGGACACAAAACTGGCACGATTTTTAGCATTCGGATTTGGCTGCGCGAACGCGCACGTTCCGTCCTGCGCCGCCCTCCCAGCCTACTGCGCATGCGCCGCCCTCCCAGCCTACCGCGCATGCATGCATGCACACAGACACAGACACACACACACACACACGTCGCAGACAGACACTCGCTCACACACACACTCCCTCCCCCACAGTCACACACACGCACTCCAAGACACATACACACACGCACGCACACACATACACACACATACACAGGCCGCCCCCCCCCCCGCGCCTACATGCTCCTCTCCCTCCGCCCGCCCGCCGCTCAGCAACGCACTCACCGGCTTCCTCTCCTCAGCTGCAAGGCCCGGCAGCAGGACTCTTCTTCCCTCCTTCGGCACCGGGGCGCAGGGTAGGCTCCTGCCTGCTCCGGTGCTCCCTGCTCCCAACACGGCTCCAATCGCGGCTCTTCCGTGGGAGGCGGGGTAGGCTCCCGCCCTCCTACTTCCTGTTTCCGGGTGTCGCGCCGGCCTGCCTGACTTCCTGGTCGCAGGCCGGCAGAGTAACGAGGATGTTTTGCGGTATGTATTTATTTATTTCATTATGCATTTTTATATAGCGCAGACTTTACCCGAAGGCGGTATTTATTTATTTATGTATTTATGCATTTTTATATAGCGCGGACTTTACCCGAAGGCGGTATTTCTTTATTCATGTATTTATGCATTTTTATATAGCGCGGACTTTACCCGAAGGCGGTAATGCTTGCCTTAGCGTAATGGTGTTCCTTCTTAATTTATTGGTGGTGTCCCTGTTAGAATTATTCCCACTTTTAGTCTAGCAATGCTTGGCATGATGTTGGCATCTTTGGCATTATTGAGCCCATCCCTGGTATAATGGGACCACAACGTATTGTGGGCATTCTTGACCCAATTGTGCTTCTCTTCACCAGCGGTGATGGTCATCCCTGGCATGCGATGGGTGTTCATGGAATTGGATGTTGATATGTAGACATGTAAAGCCAGACTCTGTCCATGGGGCAGTAATATTCATGAGTACTTGATGACATGGAGATCAAAGATACAACTAAAACTGAAAAGCCATTATTTTGAGAGACTGTCATATTTGTTTTTGGGAATCAGAAATATTTATTAAAATGAAATGCTTGTAATAACAAGCCAATGCATGATTACCAGCTGTGATCGTGTTTTCAAAATGTTTGTAAAGTTGATATTAAAGTGATAATTCATGCTAATTTCTGTAGTCTTATTTACATCTTGTTTACAATTATACTATACTACTAATGTATGTTTACTAGCCATAACTGTACTGTTATATGTTACATTTTAATTACAGTGTTTGCCTTTTACAATCATTTTCTTACAAACTACCTCGTAAAACAAAAATATTTATGGCTAAAATATTTTGCACTGTTTGCACAATATATTTGTGATGTTTACACTTACCTATTTGAAATTAAAATGTACAAATGGACATTTAGTCAATTACCATTAAAAAGTTTAACTTTTTTGCTAAGATATTCTTGTAATCTTTTTTGCAAACAAATTTAAATACTGCATAAATAATTTTAACAACAAATACTTTATATGTAGCTTTTTATGTACATAAGAAAACTATAGCATAAAGCAAAAAACATTGCCATTTACAATAATAATAGCTCAAACTTAAATAATGCGAGACCTATTGCATTGCAAATGCTTGTTTTAATTTACTTGGAGTTCTGTGTGGAGCCGGAGGCTCATATGTATATTACTGTGGCGAGGAAGACTGGACGAGGAGGTAATGATCTGCCCCCACCCCCGCTGGCATCGCTCCTCTTCTGTAAACGTCTGGCTCCTTCCAGGGGCCGCGGCGCGGGGTATAAAAGGAGGAGCCGAGGCGCCTGGCGGACAAGGACTGCAGGAAGCGCTAGAGAAGCTCCCGCTCTGACAGCGGAATACCCGCGACCCTCGCACCGACGCCATGGACGTCACCATCAGCCACCCCTGGATGCGGCGCCCCTGGTTCCCGGGTCCCCTCTTCCCCAGCCGCCTCTTCGACCAGCGCTTCGGCGAGGGGCTCCTGGACACCGACCTCCTCCCCGGCTTCTCGGGCAGCGTCTTCCCCTATGCCCGGACGCCCAGCCTGCACCTCCCGCTGGAGGCCGGCCTCTCCGAGGTAAGTGGCTTTTGGAGGGCAACGACCGCTGAACCTGTCGCTGCGGATAGGCGGGCAGCCGCGGCAGGGGCATTAACCCACCGAGATAGCTGATGACATCTTATACCCCGCATAGCTCTGCATCAGTGTTAATTGTCCGAATGTGTTCCGCACAGTAACCTGGGTCTGGATAATGGATTCATTTACCTGTTTGCAGTTTATTCCTGGTTCAGTACACCAGGTTGAGGGCTCTTCGGCAACTCACAGGTGCGTGTAGATCGCTGTGCTATCTGTGTGTATAGGATGCTAGAGGGTGAAACACTTTAAATAACATCGTTTCTAGGCTCTTTAAAGCTGCATTCATTCAGCGACGCTACGTTTAGCTGTTGCTAGGATAGGTTTGCTGCAACATTTGTCTAATGCGGGGGCTAAGTATACTCCACCGTGTACGGCAGTGGGAAGGCCAATCAACAGCAGGGTGTGAACATGCGCCCTTTACCTTGTGCACTTACGAGAAGGAGCCGCGTTAACCCGCTGAGCTACCTCACTAACATTGGAAACTAGGACCTGCCGTTACGCGGACTCTGCCCCGCCCCTGCGATGTTTCAGCGGTTCTGGTACTATATTAAAATTCACAGGCATTTTAGGGGGCTAGTTAAAGAATGGTTGCCTTCCTTCTTATAATAAAGACATGTATTTTAAGAAGGGTCTGGGTGCCTGCGTCTGCTCAGGTCAGCCTGGTGTCTGTGCAGTAGGGTGCCCACTAGTCGAGCTTGTGGACGTAGATTCCAGTCGCAGCGCAGCCTTTCATCCTTTCGAAGTGGATGAAAGTGCGGCACTGAGTGCACACGCAGAATCTGCGCCGAGGGTCGGTGTTCGTGCACTGGCGCCCGCTGTGGCCTGTTGATGCACAAATATAGATATTAAGGCGTCGAGGGGCTACGCGTTCGTCGGCTGGCAGCCCAGGGCCGCGTGTTTATTGTTGACATGCAGCTCGACCTTTGTGGAAGGGGCGGAGACCCCAGGGTGCCCGGGGTGGCGCGACAGGGGGGCGGGAAATAAAAATACTTGGGAGAACTTTCTAGAAGTAGCTGGGCTGGTGAGACATAACGAGGGTGGCGGGGGCAGGAGGAAAGAGGGAGAGAAACAAAAAGGGAGCCGTGGGGGTCTCCAAAGAGGGGGCGGACACATAAAAACAATAATACCGTTGGATCTGCTCCTGAGCCTGTGTGTCCTCGAATGACCCTAGTAGAGCAGCCGGTGTTGTGTTGTGCACGGCTGTTCTTGCTTTGGTTGTGTCTTTGTGTGATCACTTGTACACATAGGTAGGCGCGTCACACCCCCTGACAGCGTGCGATCTGTGGGCGCCTCTCTAAGGATCTGTGTCTGTCTGTGGGCGTGACACTCGAGCGGGGTGTCACGCATCGAGTAGATCTGCGTGTGTGTTCACCTGATGGGGTGTCGAGGATCCCTGGGTGTGATTTCTGCACAGAGACCTCGGTCTGTGTGCGCCTTTCTGAGGATCCGTGTCTGTCTGTGGGCGTGACACCCCAGCGGCCGCGCCTCCGAACTTTTAATCTTGTATTATGTGAGGCGTGTCGTGGGTGTGCTTGCATTTTTTCTGTTGGGGGCGGTCACTTCCGTCTATTATGTTTGTGACTGAGCCTGGCTCCTCCTGTGCTCCATTTGTTCTTGTGTGTTTTACAAATCTGTCACACGCCTGGGGGCGTAACACAGAGCCCTGGGTGTGTCCTTTCCTCAGCGTATGTGCCAGGTTTACAAGCGTGTGGGTGTGTTGCTGATCGTCTGTGTTTATTTATGTTTGCTGTTTTCGTAGCGTGAGCTCGACCTAAAGGTATTGAAGCCCTAAAGGTATTGAGTGCTTTAAATTAGCAACAAGGAGGGCAAGTTATATTATATAAATATATATATTATATTGCTAGGCGCAGGGAGATGAAGTGATTTGCCCAGAAACTCAAGTGCAGATTTGCAAGCCCCATGCGCCGCTTTTCACATGTGAAAAATGACGCAAACGTGGTGCAAGGGGCTTGCAAATATGCCCCTCAGGATGTTGCCGAGGTTCGAATCGGGTTCCAAATTTGGTAGCTCTGGCCCTTACGCCACACCCGATGCGTTTTCGTCTATAACGTCCCGCGCTGTTTATATGCACAGATTTGACAAAGTGATTCCTCCCATGTCAGGTCGTTGTGGTTTCTCCCACAGCATATTTACGGCCCACGCACGGTGTCCTGTATGCTGCGGCAGCACATGCAGTTTGTCCTTACCTACAGAGTATACTCGGCTCGCACGCCCACCTATACTCCTTTCCCACAGCATATGCTCTCGCTTTTTAACATACTCCTTTCCTACAGGGAGCTCTCAGCTCGCACTCACGTGTACTCCTTTCCCACGGGTGCTCTCAGATCACATGCGTGTGTTCTCATGCAGTCCGCTCCCATGGTTCCCTTTCCTGCATACTACTGTGAACCTCGGCACACACCTGTTCTACCTTTTTACAGTATACTGCTACTTCGCTCCCACAGGTGTAACCTTTGCTCTACAATGTAGTCTCTTCTCAACTTCATGCGCGTTCTCAGTTCCTGTAGGGTACTCTCATTTCACGTCCACACGTGCTAGCCGTTATAGTGCCAATATCGGCGCCACTCACCAGCCCGCTCGCAGTAACATATATTTAGCAGAAATAAGCAGACAAGACAACTTTTTTGTTGGAGAAAAGTAGCTGCAGGTTTATTAGCATATACACAAAGCCAACAAGGTGGGTTATCTCACAGGCGATCCAAAAGGCAAGCCGCCCCTCGCGACCTACCACCTGATGGGCCAATTTGCAACGTGGCCTTAGCCAATTGTTGCTTAGCGGTTATGGGAGGAGATAGCCCCTCCCAATTCCGGTGAAACATTGGTCCACCCTCTTGCTCACGCCCCCCCCCTACGAGGGGAGGAGCGTTCAAACGACCCCCGGTTGTATAGGTTTCCAACCGCCCGTAGGATAGCGGGGCGCCGTCGTACCCCCAGGGTCCATCGCACAGACTTCCTGGGGATATTAGGCCTCAGCATCCTTTGTGCTCCTGAAGAGGGTACTCCCGGGTACCTTTCCGCCTCTGGATCGCCCTGTAACTCCTCCTGCAACACAAATGAGAAAAGATTAGAAACATCCCCCCCCCAACCCTGAAAGCGCCGGGTATGCGGCAGGGAGGGAAACGGCGTCCGGGTGAGGGGACAGCGGACAAAGAGGCCGCTCGGTGGGCGGGGGAGGAATATATACTCTCCCCCGCCCACCACAGGAAGGAAGTGACGCGCGGGACCCCCTTGGGTCCGAAAGAGCTGGGCTGCCCCGTGTGCCTTCCTGTGGCACTACGGTGGCCGCCCTCTTATCTGTGTCCCCTGCGGGGACGTGTCGGTCGGCCTGCATAGTGCCAATATCGGCGCCACTCACCAGCACGCTCGCAGTAATATATATTTCGCAGAAATAAGCAGACAAGACAACTTTTTTGTTGGAGAAAAGTAGCTGCAGGTTTATTAGCATATACACAATGCCAACAAGGTGGGTTATCTTACAGGCGATCCAAAAGGCAAGCCGCCCCTCGCGACCTACCACCTGATGGGCCAATTTGCAACGTGGCCTTAGCCAATCGTTGCTTAGCGGTTATGGGAGGAGATAGCCCCTCCCAATTCCGGTGAACCATTGGTTCACCCTCTTGCTCACGCCCCCCCCTACGAGGGGTGGAGCGTTCAAGCGACCCCCGGTTGTACAGGTTTCCAACCGCCCGTAGGATAGCGGGGCGCCGTCGTACCCCCAGGGTCCACCGCACAGACTTCCTGGGGATATTAGGCCTCAGCATCCTTTGTGCTCCTGAAGAGGGTACTCCCAGGTACCTTTCCGCCTCTGGATCGCCCTGTAACTCCTCCACAGACCTAGGTGTGGCGACCGTCGCAGCCAGGGCCCCCCACCAAGGCCGGCATTCCTCCTAGCACCTACTAGCTCTTACTAGGGTCTCTTCCCTATTTAGAAAACAGGTCCATACCCACGTGGACCGCTGACCCAAAAGTCCAGCAACACCAAGGGAGTTTGGCTTGGGCTTATAGCCCACATGTAAAAGGCCAAATCTCTGCCCAAGATATTTACGCATGGCGCAGCAAACTTCGTGCGAGCCAGCTTCCTTACTGTTCCATACAGGGAATCATGCCACTGGAGCTCGGGATAAGAAATCAGACCACAGAGTTCATCTGTCACTACCGTGTGGGCAATTCCCCTAGTGTTCTTCCTCTAAAGTGCCTGCTAGCCCCAGAGCCCAGACAAATTAACAATACTTCTCCCAGGCTCCACGGCGACACAGCCTGGTGTCACAACAAGGTGGAGGGAAAGAGTACTGAAAACCTCCCCGAAGGGCCAACTAGTGCAGTCTACCCTGCCTGCTGGCCATATGACCGGACCCAGAAACCCGGTCCCTGCTAACCACCCGTGTGAGCCTAGCTGCCTCCACCAGGACGGTGTCGGGCTATCGTGATTAGTGTCACCTGCTGCGCTGAGATCTCTTTGGGGGATCCGCTGGGACCCATATGTGTCCCTGCAAATACTGCGTCCTGCACTAGGCCCCTAATGCCTAACTCCGTCCCCCGAGGACATTTGCCAGCCCGATGCCCCCTAGCAGCTTATGTTAATGGCATAGGGCCTTGCACCCCCAGTCAAAGTGTGTGAACCACATTACTTGAAGGTGACCAGAAAAGGAGAGTGGCTGGTCCTGTCCTGTTAAGGCCTGTAACTGGCCGTTCCCACCTAGTAGAGACTGTCGTGCCATGGGAAGAGTGACCTGAGCACGGGTGTCCCAGGTACCAGCCCGGTAGGAGGGGGTACTAACCAGAATGCAACTTGACCCAACTTCTGCAGTGGGAAAGCCATCGAGTAAAGTTGACTGACTTGGCAGATCTCGAGGCAAAACTTATTTTCCATGCCTGCCCCCGTCACAAATACATTAGTTGGGCAGCCCACCGCTGGTCGCAAGCTTCTCCATCAAGCGGATGAGGCCAATTGAGAGATTCGCACAGGCAACATCCCTTATAACACTGTGCAGGGATCTCCTCATGTTAGACACTTGTGTAAGGCGTCCCTGTGCCTGGCCTGCGTTGTACCCTAGGAAGCTAAACAAGCAGCCTATACAACTGTATGTGCATCCTGTGGCACTGAGGGAACTAAACTTCCTCATCTTCCTACCTGGTCAGTGAACACTGCCAAAGGACTCCAGCCTATCTTACCTGAAAACAACTAAATTGAAATTGTCTGGGTGAAAAGCCTATCCAAGCACCTAGTCGAGGTCCCTCCACTGCGAGTCAACCCCGATGAGGAACGTATACTGAGGAAATTCCTGTCCCTTGCGGACCCTACACCAAAAGACAGCTAAAGCGATCGCCTACATGGGCTACCCAGCTTACACATGCAAAGGTGCTGAGAAGTGCTTGGTGATAGGCCACTAAGACAAAGCCTCCCTATTCTTACTTAGAAAAGGAGCGCTCCCAAACCACAAGTCCCGCTCAGTGTATAGTCTATGCTTCAAAGTGCATGAGGTAACTGCGCCACAGTAATAGCTATTTAGCATAGCCAAAACGAGAAAAGGCCGCCCCCCCATCCATATCTACCAAGGTGTCAACTGCTAAGTGTGACATTACCATCCATACAGTGCACTATGAGTGACCAAAAAGGACCAGAATAACACTTTCGTGCCAGCAATCGAACAATGGAGCTGAGTAAGCCCCAAATCAGGTATAGGTATGAAGAGAGACGCCTCAACTTGAGCATGCCAACCCAGTCTAATATCACGAAGACAGCGACCAAGCTTAAGTCTCTTGGAAGAGTTTGGAAGAGTCACCGAAAATATCCATGACTCTATAGTGAGTTGCTGCGGAATGTGTAGCAAACATGTAACCATCCCCTGATAAAGTATGGAAACACATTCTGAAAGAAAGAGTAAGCCCGAGCACTGTCAGAAACTCTTCCCATAGAGGGCGTGCAAGCGCTGGACTGTATCAAATACAAAGCTTATCCAAACAGGGGCCCCCACCTTGTATTCTAACCTGGACACCGATCATACAACCGCGTGTGTGTTGTGTAGCGTTGGCACTCCTGACCTGGATAGGGAAATAAAAGAAATGAGTCCACTGAGGCGCCACCGCCCCTATGCGATGTGGGTAAAGATGCCGTTCACCCTGCCTGACCCTGGTGAATGCAGCCCCTAGATGCCCTTCTTCGAGTAAAACGTGCATCACTGTTCTGGCAGGCACCTGGACACCCTTCCCCCTCTGTACAAGTGGTAAGAAGAGCTGTCGCTTGTTCCTTAAAATTGAATACGCAGATCCGCTGTATAATGATATCAGGGAGGCAGTTACTCAAAGAAAGTCCCAATGACCAATGGATGAGGATCCATGGATACAAACACCCAGCTTGCTAGCAACATTCATGAGATAAATTGCCACTTGTATACATGTCATTAACCCTTAGTACAAGTCAAAAGGTACTATACCACCAACGTTGTGAGGCTCCCTGGTGCCCTTGGGCCAAAATTGTGTGCTATCCGGTGGCTGTAACTAAAAAGTCTGCTTAAAGTAACAGGATGCAAGGATAGAGACTAGTGTTTCCACTTTGTAGCACAGCAGCAGCTCATAATATACTGTAAATAAATCCTCGTTACTTCACGACCTAAGTTTTGCACGGACAACAGCTGAAAAGAATCTCAGCTATTTGAAAACCCGATTGGTTGGCCATCAACACGTCACCCTTTAGCCTATTTGTAAACATTCACGAATACCTAAAGAAGGCCACACCAGGAGCTAACCAAGCTGGGGGAGTATATCGGGACCGCCTGAAGAAGTACACCGGCAAGTTATGCTGTTCTTAGCGGTGCACCAGAAAACCAACCAGCCCACTGAGCCAAAGTGTCTGCTGGAAAGCAGTAGTGGGACATTAAGCCCTATATTCATTATCCTGGGCAACTTAACCGCCTAGGGTGTGAACCAGACAGTCCATATAGGCCTGGAGTTAATCTGCCCTAGTGCAACCTAGTGACTGGCTCCCTGCTGGCCTCCCCAAGTTACATGTAGAAGAGCCCTGCTGTCTGCGCGAACCCTCAATGGTGCAGTATAAACCCTTTCTCTGTGTTAGGCACTGTAACCTGCACACGTCACCTTTTTCTTGCAACAGTTTGGTACCTCTTACATGGTTTTTCCTTTCATTACTTGCACAAGCTCCAGCATTGCCTACATAACGTACGTTCCTGAGGTTGAGAGTCTGCCTTGGATTGCAGTACGTTACTTCTACTTTATCCGCGGTCGCGGTTAGCGCGCTACGTGTGGACCAAGAACAGATTACATGATGTGCTATGTGTAATTGTAAAATTGCATTCTCCATCTGAGCTGCTCCCCAAAGCGTCACCCCAGCACTGTCTTCGCCGACACGAGCACAGGACAGTAATGGTGCGGCAGCTTGCATCGCCCTTAAAACCATGGGAGATAAGGATTTGTCCCGGAACACCGATGACCAATGTGGGACTGGTAAGCAAGTGTATTAGAGAAAGACTAAGAATGTCTGCACACCGAAGAGAAAGATCAACTTGGTCATGAGTCGGATCATATTACTAATGTCTTGTACTTAGAAGGTCTAAGCACCTGAAGTCCGTCTGTAAGCGCTGTATTGGCATGCACTGCCATTAACAAGCATTACTCACAGGAACACAACATTTACTTAAATACCCGCTCGACCGTGCTGGGATTCGAACACCACGAAACGCAGGTCAATACCCTGAAGGAGATGCACCCACCGAGCTGACTTGCCAGCAGGAAGCAAACAAATGGTGGAGTAATTAAGGACATGTAAGACCCTTCCTTTTCTGTGCACCCGCTCCAATAGGGGAAATTAATCGAAACATCTTAAAAGCAATCTGAAGGCGGAGAATATCTGTACTAAAAGTAAATTGACAAGTAAGCCAGTATGAGCTAGGCCTCACACCTTACGGCCAAAGCATATGAAGAGCCAGACTTTTTTTTTTTGTACTCGACCAAAAGAATTGGAGCGCTTTACCGAGCACCGTATTTCAATAACACAATGAGGCACGGGGAGACAATGGGATTTGCCTGGGCGCGCTCCCGAGGCTCGAACACCGGTCTCCCGCATCACATACGGCAAATAAACAAAACAAGTAGCGTGGGGCCGGGTCCCTTGTACTATGGCAGCGTAATGACCGGTGCTGGTTGGGCCACCCCGCAAAATGCCTAGCGCATAAAAGTGCCACCATTTCCCTGGGACCCGAAGCCACTGCTGCATAGCTAGCAGCTCTGGGTGCACAGACGCACCCCCAACAACCCGAGCAGCATGCTAGATGGGATCCCCAATGAAACAAAGACAAACATCCCAAGGACACGGGGACTGTCGGGAGACAGCATTCATCACTAACAGGCATCTGTTAGCTCCTGGGAAAAAACTTTGCATGGGAGGTAGGGAGCTGCAAACTTCCTGATCGGGCAGTATTACTGTCAGCGGTCATAACTTGGTCCATTCACAGCTAACTGGACTCGCACCAACCTTAAGAGCCACTATAGCCACGCCCACTGCCCACACCTCAGGGCCATGCCAGGAGGTCGTGTCCGACCCGTTTGCTACCGCAACTCCCACCTTGCATGGCCAGGGAGGCTCAGGGGCCATCAAGTGGCGTCGGGTCACGCCATCCTTAGAAAGGCGCTTGTGTTCCTAAGCAAATAATGTTAATGAATAATAATGAAGGGAAATATTGTGATGCGGAGCCAAGTGAAACTCGGCACTGAACTGTAAAACGGAATCGGGCTAGTGAAGCTGCCAGCAGCTACAAAGCTCTACATCTCTTCCCCCCATCTTCGACAAGTGCGTGCCAAGTTCACAGAACAATGCTGGATGTGCTGCTGCTGCGCTTAGTTACCCCAGCAGCATGGCAATGCTAAGGCACATCCTTGAACGCCGCCGCGCATGAGTTCCACTCGGATTTCATTTGTGCGGATAAGACACTCCGATTTTATTGGCCACCTGGTGAACACATTGCTCCCTATTCGTGTGGGGCTGCTCACCCGCACGAATGCATACCTGGAATTGGATGCAAGCTGGTTTACCCCTGGCAATGCAAGCAGGCTCGTCGGCTACCCGCACCCCTATCTTGCTGCACTGGGGCAATAATGCCCTGGAACTGGTTATACGGGGGCTGAACCCCGCCCCACCCAACCACAAGGCGAGCGCCCGCCGATCACCCACCACTTTGTAGATGATCTTTAAAGGATCTAACTCGGGCCTCTAATTGCATCACAGAATAGCAACTGAGGGCACGGGCACGACCCGAAACTCTTGGCGCGTGACACCGCACTCCAAAGGGCCCACCCCTTCTAGAGACAAGCTGCCAAAGATAGATGCGGCTACACAAGATATGTCCACAGCGAAATACCCCGACCACAAAGGAACCAACGCACCGCCAACACAGCTGTGCTGAGCACTATATCCTCAATGAGCTCTAAGCATGCGCACGTCCGCGCAGGGACACTGGCTCGAATACAGCGGTCAGAAACTACAAACCTCTCATAGGAAGTCACCAGCAGTTGGTATACATGCTATATACCAACTAGCGCAAAGAACCATCTCCCTACAATATCTAACCCGTTATAACAGATGTGGGCATAGAGACCCTGCTTGACCAGAAAATGGGCGCACACGACCGCCATTATCCACCACGTGAGCCGGACACTGAAGAGACCTGTTGACCTAACAAATGGCCGCCCACAGCCGCCATTACCCACGTGCGCCGGTCCGAAACACAGAACTGCCCACGTAATAGGCCGCCCCCCGGACGCCCTTACCCCCGTGCGCTGACAAAACTTCCCAAGCCCTAACGCCAGCACCATCCCCGAGCTCGGGCTGCTCCGTGCTCTCACTTACCACGCCGAGAGCTAGCCCGGGGACATGCGTGCCCCTTGCCACCTCTCCCAATTGGTAAGTGGCTCCATGAACAGCCTCCCCCTAGACTGTGTCTGCTCGATACTAAACACCATATCAGGGACGCCTCTAGCCCGTGTAGGCAGACATCCATTCCCGCAGCTTAGCGAAAGCATAACATAACAATCGCACGAGGAACATGCTAGCTGTACGAACTGCGACAAGGCGTTACAATCAGTACAATCGGCAATAAGTGCATACAGCTCACGCATGTCAAAGAAAAACACTCAAACGTGAATAAAACTTCAGCCCTTTCATTGCATGCCGTAACGCCCGGAAAACACAGGGCTAGACTGAACACACCCGTAAACTTTAAAATAGATCGGACATTGCAGTAGTAAAACCAGAAACAGTCCAATCCTTACAACTAAACGCATAACCCAAACGCTGAAGGCGCATACTAAAGCCCACACCCGGCCCCTCAGCGTTGTGCGTGGTCACCGCCCATCCTGTCCAAGCCAAGAGAAGACCTCACATTTGCATCCGATCGCCATAGTGCCAATATCGGCGCCACTCACCAGCCCGCTCACAGTAACATACATTTGGCAGAAATAAGCAGACAAGACAACTTTTTTGTTGGAGAAAAGTAGCTGCAGGTTTATTAGCATATACACAATGCCAACACGGTGGGTTATCTTACAGGCGATCCAAAAGGCAAGCCGCCCCTCGCGACCTACCACCTGACGGGCCAATTTGCAACGTGGCCTTAGCCAATCGTTGCTTAGCGGTTCTGGGAGGAGATAGCCCCTCCCACTTCCAGTGAACCATTGGTCCACCCTCCTGCTCACGCCCCTCCCCTACGAGGGGCGGAGCGTTCAAGCAACCCCCGGTTGTACAGGTTTCCAACCGCCCGTAGGATAGCGGGGCGCCGTCGTACCCCCAGGGTCCACCGCACAGACTTCCTGGGGATATTAGGCCTCAGCATCCTTTGAGCTCCTGAAGAGGGTACTCCCGGGTACCTTTCCGCCTCTGGATCGCCCTGTAACTCCTCCTGCAACATAAATGAGAAAAGATTAGAAACCCCCCCCCCCCAACCCTGAAAGCGCCGGGTATGTGGAAGGGAGGGAAACGGCGTCAGGGTGAGGGGACAGCGGACAAAGAGGCCGCTCGGTGGGCGGGGGAGGAATATATACTCCCCCCCCGCCCACCACAGGAAGGACGTGACGCGTGGGACCCCCCGGGTCCTAAAGAGCTGGGCTGCCCCGTGTGCCTTCCTGTGGCACTACGGTGGCCGCCCTCTTATCTGTGTCCCCTGCGGGGACGTGTCGGTCGGCCTGCATAGTGCCAATATCGGCGCCACTCACCAGCCCGCTCACAGTAACATACATTTGGCAGAAATAAGCAGACAAGACAACTTCTTTGTTGGAGAAAAGTAGCTGCAGGTTTATTAGCATATACACAATGCCAACACGGTGGGTTATCTTACAGGCGATCCAAAAGGCAAGCCGCCCCTCGCGACCTACCACCTGACGGGCCAATTTGCAACGTGGCCTTAGCCAATCGTTGCTTAGCGGTTATGGGAGGAGATAGCCCCTCCCACTTCCAGTGAACCATTGGTCCACCCTCCTGCTCACGCCCCCCCCTACGAGGGGCGGAGCGTTCAAGCAACCCCCGGTTGTACAGGTTTCCAACCGCCCGTAGGATAGCGGGGCGCCGTCGTACCCCCAGGGTCCACCGCACAGACTTCCTGGGGATATTAGGCCTCAGCATCCTTTGTGCTCCTGAAGAGGGTACTCCCGGGTACCTTTCCGCCTCTGGATCGCCCTGTAACTCCTCCACAGACCTGGGTGTGGCGACCGTCGCAGCCAGGGCCCCCCACCAAGGCCGGCATTCCTCCTAGCTGTTCCTTAATTGCTATTACTAGAGTCTCTTCCCTATTCAGAAAAACAGGTCCATACCCCACGTGGACCGCTGACCCAAAAGTCAAGCAACACCAAGGGAGTTTGGCTTGGGCTTATAGCCCACATGTTAGAGGCCAAATCTCTGCCCAAGATATCTACGCATGGCGCAGCAAACCTCGTGCGAGCCAGTTGCCTTACTGTTCCATACAGGGCATCATGCCACTGGAGCTCGGGATAAGGAATCAGACCACAGAGCTCCTCTGTCCCTACCGCATGGGCAATTCCCCTAGTGTTCTTCCTCTCAAGTGCCTGCTAGCCCCATAGCCCAGACAAATTAACAATACTTCTCCAAGGCTCCCCGGCGCCGCAGCCTGGTGTCACAACAAGGCGGAGGGAAAGAGGTGTGTTGCCTGTGGATGGTACTGAAACCTCCATGAAGGGCCAACAGGTGCGGTCTACCCTGCTTGCTGACCCTAAGACCGGACACCGAATCCCGGTCACTGCTAAGCAGCTGTGTGAGCCTACATACATCCGCCGGGACGGTGTCGGGCTACCGAGATATAGTCTCTGCCCCTTTAATTATATCCGCACAGGACCTCCCGTGTGTTGGCTCCAGCGCCTCCCCTGACTAGCGCCTTGCCTAAAGAGATGGAGACATGTCTGACCACTGAAAATTTCCTGTCCCCCACTGGCGGCGAGACCCACCGTAAGATCGTTGTGGTCATTCTATCAAGTGCCATAGAACATTGCAGTGACCAGCTAGTAACGGACCTAGGTGCACGCACAAGGTGTCACGGCTAGCATAAGGGGGATTGAGCGCGTAGCGTCCTGATCATGATCCACTGCAAGGCTTTGCAACGGGGCAACCTACGCCGCTTACTGAGCAAGCGCCGGGGTGGAGTTGAATCACAATAGAGTGTCCCAAGGTTCCCAATATGTGGGTAGGAGTATCCGCTGGAACCCGTCTGATAAAGTGTAACCGTTACACGCACCTCAGTCCAAAACACCCTTGCCTGATCTTCAGAGGCACCTAGGGCCCGCTACCCCCGCGGTAAGGGAAAACTGACCCATACCCCCCAGACTGGGAATCGAACACTATCACCCCCCACATGCTCTAGCTAAAGATGGCTGCCCATGACCTGGCAAGGATCGACATTTGCGCAAGTGGTCCCCCTGTGCTTTGCCTTAGTTGGCCCCTATGATGCGCTTAACAAGCAGCCTTTACAACTGTAAACCATTCTGTGCAACTAGGGGAACAAATACTTCCTCCTCGTACTCTCTGGTAAGTGAACGCTGCACGAGGAATCCCAACTTTCGTACCTGGAAACAACTAAATAGATACGTTCTGGGTAGCTCGCTTACCCAAGCACCTAGCCTGGGGCCCTCCCCTGCGAGACAACCCCTGTTGTGAAACTTTAGACTGTGGAATTTGCCTGCCCCTTGCGTACCTGAAAAACATCTAAAGCAATCGCCTACCTGGCCGCATGTGGACCACCAATTGTCCCCCGAAAAGAACAAGTGGAGGCTAAAAGCATCAGCTTGACCACCGTGGAGTCAGAGCTGATAGGTCTTCGTGGGATCAGACTGGGGGAGGTATGAGTGCCCTAGCCTCCCTAAATTTCTACAAACGGAGCACTACGCTTCCGACAGCCCATCTGTTGACATGGTCAATGCTGCATAGTTGCACAAGCTTAAGCGGCCACCATAAAGCTTTCTCGCATAGTCCATCATGAACTAGGCCCCATTTTTCAGAGCTACCCAGCTTGCACAGGCAAAAGGGCTGATAAGAGCTTTGTGAATAGCCGCTAAGACAACCCTCCCTATCCTGACGTAGAAAAGGCACGCTAACCAACAAGGCCGTCTCATAGGAGAACGCTACATGGTGCATAAGAGAATAAAGCCACTGTACTAGCTTTCTTGCACCCAAACCAGAAAAAGTCACCCCCTTCCATAGCCACCAAGGCGTAACTGCTACGTGTAACATTTCCATCAGTCCAGTGCACTATGAGTGACATCAAGGACCGGCATAGCACTTTCGTACCCAGCGCTAAGAAACGCGTGGTAATTGGCCGCTGTGCCAATGTCTCCCTATCTATACTTACGAAAGGAGCGCTCCCATACACCCCGCCCATCCGTTGGATTAGTCAATGCTTCCTAGTGCAAAGCTAACTAAGCCACCATTGTAGTTTTCGTGCATAGCCAACCAAGGAATAGCAGCCCCCAACCATAGCCGCCAAGGTGTCAACCACTAATTGGGACATGTCCATCAATTTTGTGCACTAAGAGTGGCATACCCCGACCTGAAAAACTTTCTTGCCAGCCCTCCAATCCTCAAGCCGAGTGAAAACTAAATCAGAAAATACACCCAATTGACCGACAAGAGACTCTAGCGGGCCAAGAAAAAGGGCTGCTTTAGCAGCTAGACCAGAGCCTGAAGTGTGCCTGAATGAAACAATAACCTATATACGCTACCTTAGGGAGTCAAAGTGCCGGTATGGTAGCAAACTGCGTAGCTTAGGAGGAGCAGAGTAGCACAAACTTCAGTCAGTCTGACCCTGGTGAATGCAGCCCCTGGAAGCCCTTGCCTGCCAGACACAGCAGTTAGCATTACCAACAGCCTAGCAGAGGCTCCAGACCGAGTAAAACGTGCATCACACTTCTGGTAGGCACCCGGACACCCTTCCCCCTCTGTACAAGTGGGAAGGAGAGCAGTCGCTCGTTCCCTACAAAGTGCCTACGCATAATCCGCTGCATAAGGATATCCGGGAGGCACTTACTCAAAGAAAGTCCCAAATGACCACTGGATGAGGATACCTGGGTACAAACACACGGCCTGCTAGCAACCTTCTGGAGATAAATTGCCACTTGAGCACCTGTAATTAAACCTTAGTACCAGTCAAAAGCTACTATACCACCGACGTTGTGAGTCTCCCTGGTGCCCTTGTGCCAAAATTGTCTGCTGTCCGGTGGCTGCAACTAAAAGTCTTATTAAAGTAACAGGGTGCCAGGAAAGAGACTAGTGTTCCCCTTTGTAGCACAGCAGCAGCTCATAATATACCGTAACTGAATCCTCGTTACTTCACTACCTACGTTTCGCACTGTCAACAGCTGAAAAGAATCTTACCAACTTGAAAACCCGATTGGTTGGTCATCAACACGTCACCCTTAGCCTATTTGTAACATTCATGAATACCAAAAGCAGGCCACACCTGGAGCAACCAAGCTGCCCGCCTGAGTCCTGGGGAGGACCTGGGTGACCCGGACCCCAGCTCACGGCCCCTTCCCGAGTGTGCCTCACCCTTATACCTGTAGATATCACAGGTGGCCCCCATGTGGGTCGTGCAGTTCCACAGCGCTGTTCCTGCATGTGAGACAATAAACATACATTAGCAGCCCTGCCCCCCCTCACATACCCATTTGTGTTCTCTGCAATCAAGCAGGGGGCCAACAATGCCCCACACGCTCCTTAGGTCAAGCCTGTTATCTGTTACGAAAACTAGTTAATCCCCCAATCCATCCTAGGAAGGAGTACAGAGGGACCCACCCTTGCGTGTCGACAGGGCAGGAGAACAACATGTAGTATAATGTGAAAAAAGACCTTACGTCCTTGCAAAATAAATACTCTAACTATGGGAGTGCCCCCACAGTGGATCCAAGGCTAACGAGTTTGCCCAGAGGAAAGGGATCCTTCTAGGCGCTGAATAGCAGTAGTCTCTTGATGCCAAACGCAAAAGTACTCGACTATCGTCCTCAGAGGATGAAAGTCTGAGAAAGGTCAACCGGGAGTAGAACCTGTTTCAGTGGTGTCAAGCTCCGACCCCAGAGGTGGATCAAGTCCCCTGTGCCACCCAACCCGGCGTCATGTTTAGTTCCTAATGAGAAGCGCACAGACCCCTTAGAGAAAGTTCAGCGCTAAATGGGGCTAAGAAAGATAGAGTGCCTGATTGTCAGGTGCAGCGGGCTGCACACTGCCCCCATCGCCACCAGAACCCGGCTTCATGTTTGGTTCCTAATGTGAAGCGCACAGACCCCTTAGAGAAAGGTCCGCGCTAACTGGGGCTAAGAAAGATAGAGTGCCTTGTTGTCAGCTGCAGCATGATGCACACTGGCCCCATCGCGCTACGACCTATAACCTGTAATTGGTCCTGGTGGCCCCTGTGTGGGTAGGGCTGTACTCCAGTGCTGATCCTGCAGGTGAGACACAAAACATCCATAAGCAGCCCTGCCACCCTCACAAATCCAAAATGTTCTCTACGAACAGGCCGGGGCCAACAGTGTCCCCCCTGCTACCGAGATCCAACCAGAATGTCCGGTACAAGAACAGTTTGTCCAACTAAATACTTGGAGGGAGTGGGGAGGGACAAACCCTTGAGTAGCGCCGGGCTATTGTTAAGCGTGACATGAAAACGGAGTAAGCTGGAGGTATGCTAGGACAGGAGACGACCCTAGCACTAACTGGTGCAGACGGCGCTATGTGAGGCATAAAATATTGTGCACCAAACTTGGTGAAAATCTGCCCTCAGAGACACCCCTTAATAACTGCACCCGGGCCTTCCTGTGCTTGCGGGAGGAAGTCTGCCTCCCGACTGGCACCTAATCGTTATGGCCAATGTATCCGGTAAACGATGCAGCCGGAACATTAACTTGACTACTCCAAGGAAGTGGACTTTGAGGATGCCCTAAGGAGCGGAGTTAAAAGGCGCAGTGGGGCCTGTAAATAAGACTTCCCACTCTCCCTTGGGCACGGTGAAGACCGTAATGCTTGAGCTCGGAAAGCACCACATCCTGACCACATTAAACTGACCCTCCCCACCACTTGCAGGGACTACAGTACCAAATCCAACCTAACTGTAGCAAGCTGTGGGTGACGGAATAAAAATTCACCATGTAATACGCGGGGATGCCTGCACACAGGCAAATACCCCATACAACCAAAAGGGGAGTAATAAAACCCACCTACGTCAATACACTCGCGCCAGTGACTCAACTATAAGCCCTTGACCCCTCTTTACTGAGACAGCATAGACACAGCATTGTTAACACACACCATGTCCCTGTTCCCCCCAGCCAGACTCAGAAAGCTTCTCTGCAGTGCCACCACGAAGCCAACTACAGTCAATAATGAGTGCCATGAAGGAATCCATGAAAATCCCCAAAGCATCCACGTTCCAGCAAAGCACTGCGGCGCAAACAGAAGCCTGCCAGGTCCCTGGGCATCACTAATGACCCCGCCGGCCCCTACTTGCAACGTAATATCTCACAACACTGGCAGAGAATGAAGACTGGCAAGTACAAAGCTGTGCTGTTGCGAGGGAAAACGTGAAAGAGCAAAATTTGCCAATTTTTTCCTGTAACACACCGTAGGCAAAAGTACCATGCTGACGAGCCTAGGCTAAGTAAACCATCCGTAATGAGCACCGCGTGATTATCCCTGGGTTCTAGGAGCACTTAGTAATGTCACCCAATGCCTAAACCTCCAGGCGCGGGGGGAAAAGTGAATTTTCTTAAAATTACCCCTGCGTACTTATATATCATCATCACGCTTCCGACGGATAGTGATTCACGCTTCCCAAGCGTGTAAGGAAAATGAGAATGGCCCCTAACCGGCTACGTACTTAGTGCGCTTCACAAAACAGGCCTGAAAACTAATTGTGCACCAACGCCTATGGTAAAAGTCCGCGCCATATAGGAAGGGTCTAAATACATAAATTAAATATAAATAAAGCGATCGCACCAAAAGACAGGAAAAGCGGAAGCCCGCCTGCCGGGTAGAAGGATGGACCACTGACCCGACAAAATGGCCAGAGCGGAAAGGGGGTGGGGGAAGACGAAAATGGCCGACGAGCTTTCGCGCCATTTCCCCCCCATCGCCAAAGATTAGTAGCCAACCTCCCGACTATGCAGAAGTACGCCGGACAGCAGAGGCGATGAACCTGAAATAGCATTCTATAGTGTTGGTTCCTGGTGCGTGCCACTTACGGGGGGGCCCTAGTGATCCACACTATGCGCCAGCTCCCCACACGCAAACTCGGCCCGCAGAAAACACCGCGTGGAGACGGTACCGATGAGAAAAGGATGCCGTCCCGTCTAAAGTTCAAATAAATAAAACGAAAGAGACACCTTACTTCTGTCAAAACTGAACTCTTTCCTAAAAGAATCCTTGCGAATATGTTTACAGTTTGCAATGAAGACCGGAAATAAGTAACAGGGTCAACAACCGTCCAAAGCGAGACCCCTGCAACCGCTTAACAGGATCCATTCACAAATAAACGTCCCGTCCAGAGAACTACCTTCAGGCTGGCATACCATTGGAGGTGAATCACGAAACCTTGTGTCCTGTGAAAGTCTCGGGGGAAATCCTAGCGACCCCTCTTAGACATCACAAATACAGCAATGCTTGGACTGCTCCTTCCCCACGAGTGTTAGAAGGGGGGGGTGGGGGACTAACAGTCGACTCCCCTCCCTTGCAGCTCCCTCAGGCGATGGCGAGAATCTCCGCGTGAGTAAAGCCTACGCTCAAAGTTATCGAACACTTCTGATTCACTCCTGATGCAACTTCTTCGCACCCCTCGCTAACGCAAGGAAAAGTTATTAACTCGGTATAACTACTTAATCCAAAAATAATGGCACACTAGAAACTTCTGCTCAGGAAATCATCAAAGCACAGTCTGCACCTTCACAAAGAAACTACTCACCAAACTCGCTCGATCGGGCAAACTCAAAGCTCCGCTCGCCGCCGCAGCCCTAAAGCGCTGCACCTCTGCCCGCGGAGCGCGGTCAACTAATGCCTCCTAGCTTACACGGGCATTGCGGGCTTAACACTAGAAGTGTTCCTGCCGACGGTCTGAAACTGGCTTGCATGGGACAAGCTCTAAAGCACAAGCCAACTACAATCGTATCCGAGAACGGAATCCAGGGCAGCAGACCCGGGATCGCCCCTTTCCGAGCTGTGCCAAAATTGCCACTGTTCAATGATGAGCGGAAAACAGCCTCCCCTCGTGCAAAGGCTCTCCAATAAATCAAGCCGCCCTACCCACTAATACAAACGAGGCGGGCCCACTAGCCCACGCAAATACCAAGGCTGTGCACCGGAGTACCTCCCGTGTTACCGGCTAGCGCACGCGACCCGCAGCATTAGCCTTAGCACCCCACTGTCCCCTCACTAAGAATACGGACACACACCAACTATAAAGCAATTCACAATAAATGCCCTATCTGCGGAGCGAACTCAGGACCTTCGGATAATGAGACTGACGCGCTGCCTACTGCTCTATGAAAGCAGCCCCAACTCACCGCAAGAGAAAGCAAGCCTGCGAACAGCGGACACCACCACACGCGGACGCCAGACCAGGCCGCTAAACGAGCTGCCAGAGGGCACTCAAACGGCGTCAGGGTGAGGGGACAGCGGACAAAGAGGCCGCTCGGTGGGCGGGGGAGGAATATATACTCCCCCCCCCCCGCCCACCACAGGAAGGACGTGACGCGTGGGACCCCCCGGGTCCTAAAGAGCTGGGCTGCCCCGTGTGCCTTCCTGTGGCACTACGGTGGCCGCCCTCTTATCTGTGTCCCCTGCGGGGACGTGTCGGTCGGCCTGCAAAGTTTATAACCGAAGCAGTGCTAGCCAAGCGAACACTGTCAATAAACGCCCAAAGGGTGACCTCCTCTTCGTGAACAAACACCACCTCCCTCAGCCCGGGATGCAGGGTATGCACAAAACCTCAGTAGCCCGTGAAAACCCACTGCACAGAGAACACAACCGCAGACTTCTACGCCAGTGATATGGAAAATCAGCTGTGCAAGGCCAAAACATGGCACCGCACACGATGCATGGAGAGGGAAGAGATGAGAGTGACCGGAAGCACCGAAAAGGGGTGTATAGGTAACGCACTGGCATTAACCTTAACTAGCTGGAGTTCCTGTGCAGATCGGGTGCGGATGCAACCGGGGAGCTCCCCCTCCCCTCTGGGCACTGCAGCCTGAAGCAATCGCGCCCGCGGCGGTCCGAAGAAAAGTGTGAAGGTACCATCCAGAAGACAAATGCCTTAAGCAATTAACAATCAATAAATCCACCCGAGGCGGGGGTAGTTCTGCCAGTGAACGAAGGAACGGCAGAGACGGAATAACCTACTATGACCAAACGCGCCAAGGGATGCTACCGACCGTCGCCTGCTCTTAATGTCCCCGTCCCCCCAAACTGCCGAAATGAAGTAGAGGGCCGAGCTGCACCAGGCGCAGAAGTGAGGAAAAACGGGGCGGGGGCGTGCTGGCAAGAAGCCTAACTTCTAAACACCTCCGACCACCGTACCCAATGTATGCCACCAAGCACCCTCATCGCCCCCCGACAATACCCGCGTTACAACCGGGCCCTCCTGGCCTTGCACCGCCCATATGCATCTTTCCCACTAATTCCCGAGGCCAGCCAGGAGACCGTACCCCACAAGGCTGCCCTCAAACCCGCACGATGAGGCTCGGGAACATTGAACAACACAACACTCACCCGAAAACACAGGGCCACAAAAACCCGACGCGAGACCAAGACGAGCCAAACGGCGTCAGGGTGAGGGGACAGCGGACAAACACACCTGTTCTACCTTTTTACAGTATACTGCTACTTCGCTCCCACAGGTGTAACCTTTGCTCTACAGTGTAGTCTCTTCTCAACTTCATGCGCGTTCTCAGTTCCTGTAGGGTACTCTCATTTCACGTCCACACGTGCTAGCCGTTATTCTTGGCTCATGCCCGCACGTGCTTCCGTTGCTTACAGATGCTTTCAAGTCACACATCTTTGTTCTTCTCCCTCAGGTGACGCTGGATAAGGACAAGTTCTCCGTGCACCTGGACGTGAAACACTTCTCACCAGAGGAGATCAACGTGAAAGTGATCGGAGACTGCGTGGAGGTGCACGCCAAGCACGAGGAGAGACAGGTGAGGCGCACTGTAGAGTTCATGGGTCACAGTCAGGTGGTGGGACCACAGGGGATTTTCTTTTCCCCGCCCTCACCGTCTGCTATCGGACTTTAGCTTCCTCCAATTAGTGAGGGGTTGGTCTTTACTAGTGATGACAAGCTTAGGCCCTGACGGACATTTTATCCTGACTTCCAGGCCCTGGGCATTGCTTCCAATCTGGGCCCGCCCTCTCCTGCCCAGGTCTAGCTTCGCCATTGCTCTTGGGTGAGGAGAGGGAGCCCTTGTGCACTGGGGACCAAAGATGGCTGATTCTTGTCTTCCCTCCCAGCTCCCCTGGGGAAGGAGGGGATGGGTCTGAATACAGATTTAGAGAGACTGCACTTGTGGCGGGCTGTGGGAAGTTGGGGACGCGCCATGAGAGCGATGCTGGTTGCTCTTCACCTGTACTCACCATCTTCTTCCTCCCTCCCCTGCAGGACGAGCACGGCTTCATCTCGCGAGAGTTCCACCGCCGCTACACCATCCCCAAGGTGGTGAACCCCGCGGCCATCACCAGCGCGCTCTCGCCCGACGGCATCCTGTCCATCGAGGCGCCCACGGTGGAGGCCAAGAAGCCCGAAGAGCGCACCATCCCCATCGTGTGCCAGGACAAGCCCGCTGTGGCCGGGAAGTGAGCCCGGGAGGAGCCCCGGCGCCATGCCTGGACTGTGCCCCCTGCGGCTGATGCTAAGCTGACCTTTGACCTTGGATACCAGGCTGAGAGACCACCCTCGAGGCGGACTGCCCACAAAACAAACATGGACGTTTCTTATAGACTATTGCTTGTGAGTGGCTGGCCAGGTCTGGCGAAGTTTGTGACTGACCCTGTCGAGGCTCCACTGGCCTTTAGGTAGCAGCGGCCAGAAACAGATTAACACTGGCCTCTGAGAACACTGTAATCTGGGGACATTACAGGACCCCGGGTAAATGCTCTCTCTGTGCCCGGCCTGCTTCTATGCGCTCTTTCCGCTCAATTTTGTGTGTTTTTGTTTCTTTTCTCTGTTTTGTAACCAGTACAACGGTGCTGTGTACAATAAAGTAATAAAGCGGGGCCTGGTTTGAGAAACAGGATTGGGCTTGTGTCTTCGGCTGCTAGGTGGACTTCCACGGGACCAGGTATAATCTTAGGCCGCAAGGTTGGAGTAAGGGGGCGGGTTGTTCGGGACTTCTTTTTCTGGGGAGGGAGGTAACTGAACATTGATTTTTCCTCTCTGGATCTACACAGTCCGTTGTGCAGGACATAGCTGAGGCCGCCTTTCAAAGTCCAGGACTGGCTTCTCAGGCCCTAGACTTTAGGACCCCCAAAACTGTGGCCCCTCATGCTTCAAAGGGTTCTCATCCCCCCCTCCCGGGCAAGGTGGATGCATTTCATTTAAACTGAAGCCTGGTGTAACATGCACCACCACAGCAAACACAAGAGATGCTTTTCACCTGTCAGAGCAGCCTTTCATGGAAACTTGGATTTAGATCGGATTTTTACTGAGAGTTTGAGTTGTTTTCATGTAGTACTTGATTCTCCTCCTGTACTTGCGTTCAGCATTAGGATATACGTGTATGGCACATTTGCTAAGCAGAGAGCTGTTGTTCTGTTCCTCGTGCTGATTGTTGTAACTCATGGAACAATCATCTGTATTATAACACGGAATAACAAAGCAAGCAAGACCTCTACCATCTCACCCTGAGGGGGCTCCAAGCAAAGGGGTCTCCTTCAAGTATGTTCTTGATTTGCAAGGAATCTCAGGAGACTGTAACCTTTAGTTCAACATCACACCCCTGAGACTGTAACAGAAAGGGCTTTCCTAGGACCTTGCTCTGTTAGGAGTCCTAGGCAGAGGGGACCTTTCTTTCATCGTCACACCCCAGGCTGAGGAACCCTAGGCAGAGGAGAGCTTTCTTGCATCATCACTGTTAGAACTGGGGGTCTCTAGTTGGCAATGGTTTGCACCTTTGTCCAAATAGGAACCTTTGCTTCTAGTAAAGGTAATAGAGCTACACTCCTAAAATAACCTCTGCTCAACCCTGTGGTATCTTGGCACGAGCAGGAAGGCTTATCTCAATTCTCCAAACATCGGCCAAGTTTCATTCTTGGATCAATGTTCTAAGTATAGCCATTGAGTGTAAAGAAATAATATATTTTACTTTAGACGTTCTGTCTAACTCAGGTCTTTGAACTAGATTAAAATCACCTCCAATAATCACTGGACTATGGGTTAACAGAAGTTCAGCCTCTAATTTAATTAACGGATCTGGATTGTCCTGATTTGGGCCATAGTAGCTAACGCACATTAATTCCCTATTCTGAATTTTAATATTGGCTAATATCCATCTACCCGAAGAATCGGAAAGATGGCTTTCCAATTTAATTCCACTATTTGATCTAATAATTATTTTTGTTCTCCTCTTCTACTACCCCTCTGCTGATTAAAGCAAACTACATCCTGGACCCAAGATCATTTTTTAAGCTCAGCCAAACATTCGCATTCTTCTAGATGATTTTCCTGTAAGAGGATGACATTGGCCTCAGCTTTCTTAAGGAACTCCATAATACGAGCCAATTTTCTCTTAGATCTCATCCTATTCACATTCTATGAGATAAAATGCACCAAATTCTTATCCATTTATATAATACAAGACTACCTCCCAATCGATACGCCGAGACATTCATTCAGTCTGTATTTAATTTTTAAAACCAATAAGGTCAAAAAAATTAATAAAGCCAAATCAATCGTAAATGGTAGGTCGAGGAAACAAATTTTTTATTTTTTCTCCCAAATGCTTCCAACACCCTGTGACCCCCCCACCCCACTCTCCCTCCACACCCAAGGAGAACCCCCCCTGATTATCTCTTTAGGCCAAAAACGCCTTTGCGATATCCCTATGAGCACGAGTCAAGTCCAGGTGCCTGTCTCGAATTAACAGTAACACCTATGCATCCAAATATAAGCTATACTACTTTAATGTCATATAGTCCTAATACATATCCATTCAAACCACATATAAGGTGAGAACTAGTATCTAAATGGGACCCCCACCCCGTGCTATTTATACATTATTTACCATTACATTATTTTGGCTTGAACAGAGAGTGATCTATACTTTATTCTGGTCCTCCCATCTGTTTTAATAGTGCATCTACTTCCTCCGGTTCTTGAATGCTGTACATCTTGTTTTTCTACATAATCTTCAACATGGCAGGGAATTTCATGTGGACTAGCGCCGCCCTGGACTGGAGTTCGTTCGTTTTTGACCCCAACAGCCATGGCCTCTCTGCTATTCTTCTGCCCATATCAGATCATATTAAATAGGTAGAATCCCCATACATCAATGACGTTCTTTTAATGCTCGTGCTAAAACTAGCTCCTTAATTAAGTGAGAAAGCAGACCAGTATCTTCCTTGGATTTTTTTCTCCCTGGCTGCAACCTATAGGGGTCTCTGTGCACTCTCTGGAGCTCTTTCCTCAGTCTATATCTGTGCTATCTTGGAATAGCTCCCCCAACAACTTGCAGACAAAACCTTTTATATCTGCCCCCTCTGCATATCCATTTATTCAAAGAAGGCGGATATTATTTCGCCTAGCTTGGAACTCCAGAGAATTAAAATGGAGGATAAGAAGGGATATACTTTTTTCAGTAAAAAATATGGCCACCATTCCCGCATAGATTATTTTTTAATAGATTAATGCTTGTTAGAGGGAGTTGAAAGGGTTAAACATCTACCTGCTACTCTCTCTGATCATTCTGCAGTATGCCTCTCTCTGAGAATTTCAGGAAAAAAGGGGTATAACCAGATGGACTCTAGACGGGACAATCTTATTAAATGAGGGTCCAATTCATTTTTGTTTTTTTAAATTTTTATTTCCACAGTTGTATCAAGTGACAGAACCAGTTAAATTCATTTGGTTACTATACATACAGTGTAACACAAAAAGAGGCAAATCAGCCAATTCTTAACATTTAAGCAACCAATAATATTTCTCATTCATATCTCCTCCAAATAATCTTTGATGAAAGCCCAGATTAACAAGCCTAATCGTTTTTTCCTAGCCCCTTTTAACGCATACAAATTCCATTCTATTTCATATATATTATATAGTTTTGCTCTCCAAAATTCAAATGTTGGTGCATCCGGTTGTAACCATTCAGTTGCGATACATAAACGCGCTACAGTCGTGGCTAGAAATAAAAAATATTTATGTTTGCATAGTACTGTACCTTTTCCAACAGCTTGTCCCCCTCCTAGTACCATGAGAGCGGGAGATAGTTTAACCGGATTGCGAAGGACCATGGAGAGAAACGTTTCTATGCTAGTTAGAAAGTGCGCTAGCTTAGTGCAATTAAAAAAAATATGCAATATATCTGCGTCCACTCTGCCACAGCGGAAGCATTTACCATCATATAGTGGGCCCCAGGTTGCCATCTTTTTGGGAGTGTAATAAAGTCTAAACACTGTCTTATAAACTTGAGTCTTTAAATTAGCTGATAAACAAACCTCCTTGGCAATCAGTATAGTATCATAAATATCAAGTTCTGATTCCCCTAGTTGATTCTGCCAATAAGTATTATATTTCTGTATGTCGTCAGTTCTATACTCCATCATAATCTGATATAGCATATCAATCCTTTTCCTAAGGCAAATTGCCTCAACTAATTTATTGGGAACGGGTTTGATTTGTTTTCTTAAACAAAAATCTCTAATTTGGAGATATTTAAAAAAAGAAGATTGGGGTAACTTATATTTAACAGCTAACATTCCAAATGTAGCTAGTGTCCCATCGGTTTCATATAAGTCCCCAATTTTATATAAACCTTTCTTTGACCACTCCTTAGCCACTCCGTCCCAAAAGACAGAAGGAAGTAATTTATCAGCGCTAAATGGAGTGTAATATGTTATTTTCTCAAACTTAATGATTTTAAATACCCATCTCCATACTTTAAAGGCAGAATCCAGTACCTTAAAGCGTGTATGTTTGTAATAATTTCCTTCCAACTCCTTTAGGTCCAATTCAAGATCCGAGAAGAGGTCATGACTTTCTTTAAAGATAATAATGGGTCAGCAAAAAGTCAGGTAATTTGGGATGCGTTTAAGGCATTTCTTAGGGCCTTGGGTACATCAATAATGATGGGGAAGAAGTGTAGCTCTAGGCTATGTGAGAATGACCTGTTGAAAAATATTAAAATTAAGGAGCTAGAATTGCATAGGGCTTCCCTAGAGTCTTTTAGTGAGGTCCCTCGTCTTACTAAGGAGTTGGAGAACCTTCAATTAGAATACCGGGGAGTTTTGGATATGATTATAATAAATAGAAGGTCAGTACATTGCAACATTTTTCACATGGGGAGAAAAGTGGCTGGCTCTTGGCTAGGAAAGCCCAAACTGATAAAGCTTGTAATCATATAAATAACCTGAGAGAGAGTTCTACGGGCCAGATTTTAGATACAAGGTACATAAATAGGGGCTGAAGTCCGTGGATATATGGCCAAATTATATAAATAGGATATTGTACCAGGGTTGGAAAAGATTAAAGAATTTTTGGATAGAGTTGAACTTCCTTCCCTGAATGAACATAAAACTGTCTATCTTGCCTCGGGATTAGTGAAGAAGAGATTCGAGTACTGTTGAGAAGATTGTCGACAGGGAAGGCGGCCGGGCCAGATGGCCTTCCAATAGAAATGTATCGATTTCTTGAGGACAATCTAATATCAGTATTTAAAGAGCTGTTTGATAAGATCTTGATAGAAGGGGAGGACCTTCCGAGGTCTTGGGCCGAGGCAATGATCGTCTCAATTTTGAAACCAAACAAGAATACGCTGGCAGTAGAGTCCTACAGGCCTATAAGCCTGTTAAACACCGATTATAAAGTGTTCACGGGGATATTGGCAGCTAGAGTTGCTGCTTATAAAGAGTATAGTTTATGGAGACCAGAGGGGGTTTATCCCTGGAAGGCAGCTTAATGAACTCACCTTCACCATGTTGGGTATAATAGATTTGTCAGAATATTTTAGTCTTCCAGTGACTATGGTGGCAGTAGACGCTGCTAAAGCGTTCGACCAGGTTCACTGGCCGTACCTTTGGGAAGCTTTAAGAACCTATGGTTTCCGTATAAACTTAATAAAAGAGTTACAGTTGCTTTAAAGTGCACCTAAAGCCAGAGTTTTAGTCACTGGAGATTTAACTGATTGGTTCAGTATCATGCAGGGAACAAGGCAGGGATGCCTGTTGTCCCCCTTGTTGTTCAACATATATATTGAACCTTTTGCAGCCTTAATTAGACAAGACCTTTCCATCCTCCCTTTCATATATACACATTTTGAGGTAAAGAAGCTTTATATGCGGATGACCTCATTCTTTATACTCAGAATCCTAAGGAGGCTATTCCTAAATTGTGGGATAAAGCAGATTTATTTGGGAAGGTCTCCGGATATAGTGTAAACAGAAATAATACTGAGGTAATGGAGTGGAACCAATCTTCTCAGACCCCTGGAGTGAAAACTCAAATGCGATATCTCAGCATTATAATCACACAGAAGTTAGTAGATCTCCCCGGGGTTAACTGGAGAAAGATTAGCCAGGAGGTTGGAAGATTATTGATCAGATGGGCTAATCTTCCTCTCAATCTATACGGAAGGGTAAATCTGATCAAAATGATTATACTCCCTAAGATTACTTTTCTTTTTAATAATATACCCCTCCCATTTGATAAGAATGAGGTAGCAAAATTACATGGCAAGATAGGAAGTTTTGTT
This sequence comes from Lissotriton helveticus, assembly GCF_964261635.1. Classification (NCBI taxonomy): domain Eukaryota; kingdom Metazoa; phylum Chordata; class Amphibia; order Caudata; family Salamandridae; genus Lissotriton; species Lissotriton helveticus. The sequence goes on along the minus strand of NC_136068.1, from coordinate 1,713,706,374 downwards.
TGGGTGTCAAAAGGTCCGTGTATATCTTGGAAAAGGCTGAGGAGGAGGAGTGGCGGTCTCGCCCTTCCGGACCTATGGGTTTACGCACATGCATTTCATTTTAAGAACTTTCGGATGGTCTTAAATAATCCAGATGATTCTGCATTAGGCATAATGTATGGGGCATTGCTTAGTGATTTGGGGGACGGACAAGATCAGTTCCTTTTTAAGTTCGGAGACCCGAAATTTTTTAAAAGAGTAAGGTTAAAAATTCTCCTGCAGGCATTAAAGAATTGTGTATTCATACCGAAAAAATTGGGAACCTCATATTACTCAGATTACTCACCAATTTGGGGTTCCCCAGGCACTCCAGCATGTTTAGACAATTTACTCAGCCTACCATTGAAACAAGCAGGCATCTCTCATTGGGGAGATTTAAAAATAGGTATGGATCTGATGAGCTGGGAAGTTTTGACATTGTGTACTCGTGGGGCGTAGAACAGAAGATCTCTAAGGAAGCCCATAAAGCCGCCCATCACACCAAAAATAACCAGTGATATGCTTACCTTGATTTGTAGACCTAAAATACCCGATATAGTTGTTTCCACTTTGTCCCAAAACCTTACAATTTTTGGGCATTGGTGGAACATCTGTCGCTTTTTCAAGGCCACATTTTGTGCAGCTGGTTCAACTTTCCATCCCCATCCTTGACAGCTTTTCAGGTGTTATATATGCCCTGTGGAGTGAGAAAATGTGGTTTCTCCTTAAAAAAGCAGGTTTGACAATGAGATAAAGTGTGCGCATCTATATTTGACAAATATTTTGTAACTGCTTCCTTGGCAACTATCTTCCCCACAGATCTTCTGGCAAAGTGAAATCTCGATCCATGGTGTCGGGTATTTCTCAATACCACAATGCGACTTCCTTGTTTCTTGATGGTTTTGTGGCCATTTGCTCCTCCAAACCATTTCCCACCCCAAAGCCGATTTTTGACTTTGTTCCCAACTTTTTAATTGTATGTATTTAAACTTGGATAGATTACCCTCCATCATCTCATTTAGATCTTGCCATGGTATAAGACTCCCCTCTCGTGTCAGATCACCCCAGAACCATACCTCCACGTTTTTTATAGGTAATGCCAATTTATCTTTAATACGGTCTGGGGTCCCTGGTGATTCCCAGATAAGGGCATAGTGGGAATAGTTTTGAACATCGCCTAATGTGATACCATATTTTCGCCATTGCTTGTAGTACTTTTAGTTACATTTTTTTTAAGTACTTTGGATCACCGAATTTGAAGAGAAAGCCATATATATCTGCCTTGCTTTCTTTTAACATTGCCAAAAACATAGATCCTATTACAGATCCATCTGGTGTTTTCGCAAGCATTCTGGAATTTGTCAGTTGGATGGCCGAGGCATAGTATTGAATATCTGGAAGTGTAAATCCTCCTTTCTCTCTTTTTCTCCCCAAACTTTTCCAGGAGACCCTGATCCCCTTAAATGCCTAAATAAAGGCATTTATTGCCCGCTGGATTTTAACTACGGTGGATTTTTCAAAATGTAGTGGTATGGTATTAAATAACAAAAGCAAGAGTCCCTTTTCCTTGTTTTATAAGGAAACAATCTCAAACTGTCATCTATTCTAAAGCTGCTATATTGATAACCGGTATGTTAGGTATAGCATAGAGTCAAAACAAACTAACAAATTTACATGCAACTACAACCAAGGCCAATTGAACCAGGCCGCGAAGCAAATAGACTAATTTAGATTGTTTTTAACATGACACTATTGTCCTGAAGAAGGTGACGATCTTTTTCACCGAAACGCCGTGTCGACAGTTTTTCTTCTTATAACACAAATTGCTTTATTATGTATTGTATTGTTTTTTAATAAATATGAAGTTTTTTACTAAAATAATTCAAAAGATAACAGAATGTTTGATAAATAAGATATACAATCCATTCCTTTGCCAACTGTTGCCTTCATTGTACTCTGCTGACCTTATTCATTTAGAAATATACAACATTTTGATATATAAGGTACATGTGTACATTAATATTTTCCTCGGATTCACTTCTGAGATTTAGTTTTTACCTTGTACTATTTTTAAGCCCAGTTGTCGCATTTCCTTCTTAATCAACTGATTCTCACTTCCCTGGTTCCATACCATAACCTCTGTTTTGTCTTCATTCACTAGATAACCCGACACCCTACCAAATTCCAATGCCATGCTGCCCCAAAATCTGAGGAGAAAACCATGAGGTCATACGGGTATAGTGCGACCTTCCTCACCCATTCTCCCTGGTGAAAAGGAAGAATGTCAATTGTGGTACTGAGTTTGTGTGCAAAGGGTTATATATAGAAATTAAAAAAGGAGGGAGAGGGGACAGCCCTGTCTTGTACCCCTAAGTATTTTAAAGTCTGATGATACATTACCATTCACCAAAACTCTTGCTGTGGGTTCTTGATATATTAGTTGGATCACTCTGCAAAATGTATCTCCCAAGTGATACCGTTTTAAAACAGAGAACAAATAGGACCACCTCACCCTATCGAAGTCTTTGGAGACATCTAATGTTGTTATTGCTAGCGGGGTTGCATAAGTTGTTACGAAATCAAAAGCCCCTACTAGCCCATACGTTAGCTCATGTAGATACCTTCATTAACAAAGCCCCTCTGATCTTTATGTATCACTTCCCCGTCTATCTTACCTAGTCTTCCTGCCAAACGTTTTGTAAAGATCTTATAGCTTGAGTTCAGGAGGCAAGGTAGAGAGGTCGCGGGGTAGAGAGGACGGGAGGGTGGGGCATACATATATATTTGAAGTGAATTTTGGTGGGAGCCCGTAGTGCGGGTAAAGAAATTTGGACTAACATCACGTCCAGGAAGTAGTATGGGAGGGTTCTCCAGGGTCTGGTGGAGGGCGGGGGGGATGCGCTGGGTGGGGGAGCATATGGGAAAAAACGATAAAAATTCCTCAAAAACCTCAGAGAGATACAATGGACTTAGAATAACAAAGGTATGTCTATCCAGATTTTAACATGGAATATTAATGGGCTATGTGTTAAGGGGAGCAGAGATAAGATATTGCAATACCTCAGAGACTTCCCAGCACAGATTCTGATCTTACAGGAGACACATTTAGTAAAGAAGGAATGTGTCGAACTATTTGGAAAACAAAGATGGGTACAACAAATAATATGTACTGACCAGAGTGTCTATATAAGAGGGGTTGCAATTGTGGTGAAAAAAAACAAGCTAGCAAAAATATGGATATCACATATGAGGGCTGATAAGGGGGGTAGGTGGATTATAGCAAGTATAAAAATAGCAGATAGGCTATTAACATTGGTAGGATACTATGGTCTGACCAATATGATTGTGAACCTTTTAAAAATATGTTTCCAAATTTGTTAGAGTTCTCCGGCCTGGTAATTGTGGCAGGAGATTTCAATGTAGTAATGGACCCAAAATTAGATAAATCAAACAAAAGTAGAGCCTCACCGACGTCTAAATCACGAGCCCTTCTGAAAACCATGATGAATCAGCATACTCTGTGTGATCTCTGGAGAGAGAGAGTTGGAAATGTGCAAGGTTCTTCATTTCATAATAAGAAATACGGGCACAGATCGAGGATAGACTACCTTTTGGTAGATGGGAGCCTTAGAGAGGATATCATAGTCATTGGATATAAGGTGGCCAACATATCAGACCATTCGGCTGTTATATTAACAATCAAAGACATCAGTAAGCGTAGAGAAACAAAGTGGACATTAGACCGGACTATAGTGTTAGATATGGAAGAAATGGAAAGTCTAAAGGTCGAAGTCATGGAATTTATTAAAATCAACAGAGGCTCTGCTCCAACAGGTATAGTACGGGACACGTTAAATGCATTTATTAGAGATAAAATCACTACTGCACTGTGCTACAGAAATAAATGTTACAGGAATTACATTTCTCGGTTAGAGAATAAAATGGAAAGAATAGAAATGGAGATAAATAGATCAGAAACTGATGATGCTAGGATCTTGTTAGAGAGAAAATCGCTTTTAAAAAAAAATCAAATGGTGGAAATCTTCCAAACTCGGATTAAAAAGAGATGGGATGCTAGCACTCTTTGAGCACGGAGAGGGGGCAGGGAAGTTTGTAGTTTGGAAGGCTAAAACAGATCAGAATAGGAATCGGATTAAGGAATTTAAGGATGATCAATCTGGGGATATTCTGAGGAATGAGACTGAGATAGAAGAGGCATTTAAGGAGTATTTTCGGGTGTATACACGGAGAAGGAGAGATTGGGAGATGGTTAGCAGACTCTATACAACCCATAGACACTAATCTGCAAAAGATCCTAAATAAGGAGATCACGCAAGAAGAAGTTGGTATGGCAATTCAGTCAAGTAAGGGGGGTAACGCTGCTGTGCCAGATGGCATACCAGTGGAATTGTATAGAATCCTTGGAGAGGTGCTAATTCTATTCATGACAGTAATGATAGGAGAGATATTGGATCAAGGGGAGCAAGTGCCAAATTCTTGGAACGAGGCCATTATTACTCTCATTTTGAAACCAGGCATGGACCCGGATAGAGGTGAATCATTTAGACCGATATCTCTCCTGAACTTGAACTAAAAGTTTTTCACACAAAAAACATGTTATCATAACATTTTGCACAGTAACCACATTGTTTACATCTTGTTTACAAGTGAGACTTAGACTTAACAGAGACTCTAGTACATGGAAATCACCTAACCATAACTAGTCTGTTCCTGTGCAACCCACAAAAAACTCCATAACCGTCCCGAGTGAGAGCAAGACTGGCTCTGTGCCCCTTTCATTTACACCGCCTCCGTCCCAAAGGATGCAGTATGATTACTTTCAATAATCACAACATAATTTTACACTTGGCAGCTAATTGGTTAATGCACTCCACCACCCTCATGTTTTCCAACCAGAATACCACTGATTGATTGGGCAACTGCTCTGTCCATATTGTGACGGCTACCATAATGGGAAAGAGCTCTAGGTAACCAATGTTCGCAACCAGCCCAGATTCTACCGGGTATCCTGACCTTTGCTGTGCACACCAAGCTGTCCCCAAAATGGCACCAAAGCCTGTGCTGCCTGCAGCATCTGTAAAGCGACCGATCTCCTTATTGGTCTTTGAAGTCCTTCAAAAACATCTCCCATATTCTCATGTCCTGGGGACCTCACTTGTCATCCTAGTTTGATGGGACCTCAACTTCAGACACGACATGGCGTGCACTGTAGACCTGGAATATGGGCGGCTCATGGGTATAATGCAAAATGTATCATCTGTAACTGATATAGTGTCACCTTTGGGGCTTCTAGGCATTCTAACAACGTCTTTGTGAAATTCCTGACCGTCTCCTGGGAGAGCCTTGATACACCTGCCCTAGAATCCAATTCTATCCCCACAAATTCACTTCTCAGTTTTCAGTGTAGCCATTATGGTACTGTGGAGTTCGTAATGACAAACTCCTAGCACCATATACTCTTAATGGCAGTACTGCACTTACAATGTCAAAGAATGGACTTAGACATGGTAGGGGTACAGGGCTCATGCACCTGTACCCTCACCACTGGTATAGTGAACCCAGCTAGAGGGGTGGCCGATTTATGCCAGGGCAGTGGGTTGTAGGCATGGCACACAGGGATGTGTTCCATGTCGACTCTTCACTTTGTTCTGCACCAAAAACAGGTAGCCTGCAAAGGCAGAGTGTGAGTCTAAAGGTACAGGGCCTCTAAGGGTGGCACAATAAGTGCTGCAGCCCTTAGAGGCCTTCCCTGATCACTCTGCCCTGGGTACCTGTGATACCATTTACCAGGGACTGACCTGTGGCCAGAGATGCCAATTGGGTTTTGTTTTCAAGGCAGTTTTAGGGAAAAAACATAGGCCCTGGTTACCGGATAGGCAGGAGCCCAGGGCACACTCAGTCAAAGCACATCAGCAGATCAGCAAAATGCAAGGGCAACAATGCAGAAAGAGGGCACTTTCTCACAGTGGTGGTATTGGTGGTGGTGGTACTGGTATTGGTGGTGGTATGGTAGGTGGTATTGGTGGTGGGACATTGGTATTGGTGGTGGTGGTATTGGTGGTGGTGGTACAGGTATTGGTACTGATGGTAGTGGTATTGGTGGTGTTGGTATTAGTGGTGGTGGTATTAATGGTGGAATTGGTGGTGGTGAAGGTAGTAGTGGTGGTATTGGTGGTGGCAGTGGTGATATTGGTTGCATTGATGGTGGTATTGGTGACAGTGGTGGTGGTGGTGGTGGTATTAGTATTAGTAGTATTAGTGTTGCCATTGGTATTGGTGGTGGTATTAGTTTTGATGGTGGTATTGGTGGTGGTGAAATTGGTGGTGGTGGTACTGGTGGTGTTGGTATTGGTGGTGGTGGTATTGATGTTGCTGGTATAGGTGGTGGTACTGGTATTGGTACTGAGGGTGGTGGTGGTGGTATTAGTGGTGGTGATAATGGTGGTGGTATTGGTGGTGGTAATGGTGGTGGTATTGGCATTGGTGGTAGTATTGATGGTGGTATTGGTGGTGTTGGTATTGGTCGTATTGGTATTGGTGGTAGTGGTATGGGGTTGGCAGGCTGACAGTTAAAAGGATAGGCAGATGGAAGTCTGATTGCTACAAGAGCTATGTAAGATTGAACATGTTGTGAATGCCCCCTTTTTTAGGTCTCGCCTCTCAATGCGCATGCGCATTGAGCGAGACTATAGCGGCTTAAACAAGGTTTACATAGACTGGCAATTTGATGCTGTGCCCGTGCGCTTTTAGGTCAATGCGCAAGCGCATTGACCTAAAATGCGCGTGCACATCATCAAATCGCCATCTGTTCCCCAGCAGCACTCCTTTGAAGTGAAGCTTAGCTTCACTTCAAAGGCCCCTGCTGCTTCACACTCGCCGCTCTCCCTGCTCCGCCCCGTGTCGCATTTCTCCTCCCCCCTCCCCACAGCAATGCCCTCCGTCTTGTTCTCTGTTACTTCCTTCTGTCTTTCTATTTCTGTCTCTCGCTCCTCAAACTCTCTCTCTGTGCCTCTCTCTGTTACTTCCTTCTGTCTTTCTATTTCTGTCTCTCGCTCCTCAAACTCTGTCTCTCTGTGCCTCTCTCTGTTACTTCCTTCTGTCTTTCTATTTCTGTCTCTCGCTCCTCCAACCCTGTCTCTCGAGTCTCGATGCATCTCTGTTACTTCCTTCTGTCTTTCTATTTCTGTCTCTCGCTCCTCAAACTCTGTCTCTCGATGCCTCTCTCTGTTACTTCCTTCTGTCTTTCTATCCCTGTCTCTCGCTCCTCCAACTCTGTCTCTCGATGCCTCTCTCCGTTACTTCCTTCTGTCTTTCTAACCCTGTCTCTCCGACCCCCTCACTTTCCTTATCTGCGCCCTGGCGTCTCAATATCACATAATGTAATTATATGAAACAACGCGATAGGTTTTTCTGACGCGCTTATCCGAATGAAGTAGAAACAGAATGCATCTCCTTTTTGTCTTTTATTTTAGATCGCTTAATTTTTTGCCCCGCATTGTATTTAGGGAACACATGACATTAGAGTGCTGTAATGGACAAGAAGCACACACGTCACCTGATTTCATACCGTAGACTGGGCGAATATATAAAATATATATAGCCACAAAATTTAACGTGATCTGAAAAGTACACACTTTTTCTTTAGTGGAACAGAAATGTAGGTATATTAAGTAAAATGATGTTATGTCTACAGAGTCGCTATTGCTTGTTCCTCCTGCTTCTCATTCTGAGCCCTACAATGCCACCAGCCACCTGCCTGCCTGCTTCGCATTACCAAATCAAAGGCAGCCCAGCCTCCCACCCACAAGCTTATCAGCGTGCGCTCACACATCAAACCCATCACCTCCCCCCTAATAGCTTTGCTTTCACTTTCACGGCCGCGAGGCCATGAGCTACTTTAAAGGGATCCGCACCCCGCCCCCCCCCCGCCGCTTGCATTTCCCGTACTTGTTTCTCTTTGCTCATATTTCACTTTCTCCTGTGTGTGTCTTCTTCTTCCCTCTTTCTCTCTGTTCCACCCTCCCTCTTCTCCCTCCCACTTCCCTCTATCTCCCACTCTTTCTACCACCCCTCTCTCTCCTTCCCTCCCTCTCTGCTCTCTTCCCACCCTCTCCCTCCTCTTCTCTCTCTCCCCTCTTCACACTCCCTCTTTCTCTCCCTCTTCCAGCGCTCTCCTCATCTTCTTTCTCTCCCACTACCCTCTCCCTCTTGCACTCCTCTCTCCCCCTCTCTCTTGCACTCCCCTCTCTCTCTCCCCCTTCCCTCTCTCTTGCACTCCCCTCTCTCTCTCCTTCCCCCTCTCTCTTGCACTCCCCCTTCCCTCTCTCTCTCTTGCACTCCCCTCTCTCTCGCTCTCTCCCTTCCCTCTCTCTCTTCCCTCTCTCTCTTGTACCCCCTCTCTCTCCCCTTCCCTCTCTCGCTTGCACTCCCCTCTCTCTCCCTTCCTTCTCTCTCTTGCACTGCCCTCTCTCTCCCCCTTCCCTCTCTCTCCTCCTTCCCTCTCTCTCCCTCTTCCCCTCTCTCCCCCTTCCCCCTCTCTCCCCCTTCCCTCTCTCTCTTTCACTCCCCTCTCTCTCCCTCTTCCCTCTTTCTTGCACTCCCCTCTCCGCCCTCTCTCTTGTACTCCCCTCTCTCTCCCCTCTCTCTTGTACTCCCCTCTCTCTCCCCTCTCTCTTGCACTCCCCTCTCTCTCTCTCTCTCTCTCCCTCTTGCACTCCCCTCTCTCTCCCTCTCTATTGCACCTCCTCTCTCTCCCTCTCCCCCTTGCACTCCCCTCTCTCTTGCACCCCCCTCTCTCCCCTTCTCTCTCTCTTGCACCCCCTCTCTCCCCCTTCCCTTTCTCTCTTGCACCCCCCTCTCTCTCCCCTTCCCTCTCTCTCTTGCACTCCCCTATCTCTCCCTTCCCTCTCTCTCTTGCACTCCCCTCTCTCTCCCTCTCCCTTGTTTGAAGTGTCACTCACATTCTAATCACCCCACAATATATATCGAGAGGGGCAGTGTTTCTGCCTTCTTCAGCCATTGCCTTACTTAATGTCAATGAACCCACACCACACAATTACACTCTACTGAACACAACATACACTCCACACAATACCACTCAGTGCCACATAATTATATTGTACATAATTACACTGCGCTCAACGCAACATACACTCCAAATACCACTGAGTGCCACATAATTACACACCAACTAATTACACTCTACTGAATGCAACACACACTCCACACAATACCACTCAGTGCCACATACTTATATGCTACATAATTACAATGCAACATACACTCCAAACAATACCACTCAGTGCCACATAATTACACGCCACACAATTAAACTCTACTGAATATAACATACACTCCTCATAATACCACTCAGTGCCACATAATTACACGCAACATAATTACACTCTACTCAATGCAACATACACTCCAAATACCACTCAGTTCCACATAGTTACACGCCACATTATTACACTGCACTCAATGCAACATACGCTCCAAATACCACTCGGTGCCACATAATTACACGCCACATAATTACACTGCACTCAATGCAACATACACTCCAAATACCACTCAGTGCCACATAATTGCACACCACATAATTATACTTGACTGAATGCAACACACTCCACAAAATACCACTCAGTGCCACATAATTACAAGCCACACAATTAAACTCTACTGAATACAACATACACTCCTCATACTACCACTCAGTGCCACTGTAACAGGGTCGGGATGGGAGGCCTGGAGGACTGGTGGACCCCTGACCCTAACTCCCCTCCTTCCCCACAGACTGACACATCGAGGGCAGAATGGGGAACACTGCTGGAACAGGACGAGGAATATGACACGGGCGCCTTTAACTGGGCGTATGATGACTCCGACGAGGCCACGCCCCCGGATGACGTAGGAGTTCCTGGATTGGTGAAAGGGCAGGAAGCCCTGTATGCGGCGTGTGACATCACCGCGGAGGAGAGAGACGGAGCCGAGAAGAGAGACCGAAGGCGAAGCAAGGAGAAGACGGAGAGGACGGGAGAATCGAGAGTGGAGGAGAGCCAGGAGGCCAACGACCCCGTGAACCGCCGTGCCACACTCCCGAGGGAGGAGTGTGGCTTTCTCAGGTACGGCGGCGTTGGGCAACCTGGGTGGGGAGAAAGAGCGCCCCTGTGTAAATACTGTAGATACCCCAGTGCGTGCCTTTCCTGTGTTCTTTCCGTTACCCTCCACCCCACCTTACCCTCCCTACGTTCCTCACATCACTCCTCCCTCCTAAGCACGAGCACTTGAGTTGTACAGTACACGGGTGCTCCCTCACAACCACTCGGTCCTGTTTTGGGAAAAACGACATCAGGCTTTAAACTAACGGCTTCCCTCTGTTGGTCTCCTTTTTCCTTGGGGTCCGGAGACGCTGCACCGGAGAAGACCGCTACGTGAAGTCGCCCCGGCCGAAAGATACCACCACCACGGACAAGCTGGAATTTGCCAGAGAGAGACTAACCTTTAGAACCAGGCGTACTTTAAAAATAAAACCCAGTTTAAAGAAATATACTGGTCTGCAGCCTGTTCCTGTTACAGCGCCCGTTCCCAGCCCCCCTCCCACGCCTACACTGGTGTCAGAAGTGGGATCCGCCCCTTCCTTGCAGGACACAGCAATGGAACAGGTGATACAACACCTGATAGTGGGGCTTGATGCAGAAGCCTACAGACTCAGATTCAGGAAGGAAAAAGGGATTTCGGGGGAACACCCTAAGACATTGTACCTAAGACTGAAAATGGCCGCAGACAAATGGTTGAGGCCAGAGAGTAGGAGCAAAGAGGAAGTAATGTCCAGCATCTATCTGGAGCAATTCATGCAGGCCCTACCCTACGGCACCCAGCGGTGGTTAAAGCAGCATTCAGGCATAACCGCTGAACAGGCCATTGAGATGGCCTCCAATTACAACCGAGCAATGCCACGTACGTTTCCTTGGGAAACCGACAAGGGAACCAAAGCCGCCCCAGGGATGGCGAGACAGGAAAAGAGGAATAAACGGGTCCCTGAACCCTTGAGGACCCGGCCAATGCGATACGAGATACCCACCACAAGGGGACCACAGTGTTTTGAATGCGGGGAGTGGGGGCACATCGCCAGGCTGTGTCCCCGAAAAAGAATAGCAGAAGAGCCAATGGAGGTCGGCTATATACCAAAAGCCGTGATGTATACAGCGGAGATGGGACCATCCTTTTACGTAAGAGTATACGTTAACAGTAAATGTGTGAAAGCCCTTTTGGACTCTGGTTGTAGACAATCGGTGATACAAAAAAAACTGGTCCGATCCTCCCAGTTAAGTCCCAACTTAGTGGTGCACATCAGATGTGTACACGGAGACGTGACACCTTACCCTGTAGCCCACCTCACCCTACGGCCACTAGGCGGGGAACCATGCGTAGTGAAAGTGGGAGTGGTGGAATCCCTACCCGAGGACCTTATCATAGGGGTAGACAACCCTGAGTTCCTTCACCTCTTCAGGAGGAAAATAGAAGGACAGCCCCGGGAAGCATACTTAACCACGGAACCCTGGGAGTTTGATCGGGGATTCAAGTTTGCACAGGTTAATGACCCAACCCTTATGAACGCCTGGGAGGCAGCCCACATCGCCGAGACAACACCAACCCAGGGGTACCCCAAGTTCAGGATCATAAACGATCTGTTGTATAGGGAAGGGAAGGCAGGCGAACCCCCGCAACTAGTCGTCCCAAAAGACTTTAGGGACCAGATACTTTTATGCCCACACCCATCTGACGGCAGGACATAGCGGGGCCGAGAAGACCCTTCAGAACATTACAAGACTCTTCTTCTGGCCTGGCATATACAAGACGGCTGAGGCCTACTGCAGACAATGTGAGGTCTGCCAGAAAAAGAATATGAGCAGACCACCAGCGGTACCCCTTCAGCCGTTACCCATCATAGGCAACCCCTTTGAGAGGGTAGGAATGGACCTTATTGGTCCTCTTCCCGCACCACCAGGGGACATATCTACGCCCTAGTCGTTGTCGACTATAACACCAGTTTCCCCGAGGCCTTTGCTCTGAGTACCCCTACGACCAGGAATGTGGCTGAAAAACTGATCGAGTTGTTTTCAAGGGTGGGATTCCCCAGGGAGATCCTCACTGATCAGGGGACTCCCTTTGTTTCGAAGATGATGGCAGAAGTATGCAAAACACTAGATCTGAGGCACATACGTACCTCGGCCTACCGCCCCCAGACGGAAGGTCTGGTCGAGCGATACAACCGTACGCTTAAAACCACACTCAAGAAGATGTTAACCGCCGAAAACAAAGACTGGGACAAGTTGTTGCCCCTAGCACTTTATGTTCTGCGGGCACAAGTACAGAGCAGCCTAGGGTTCTCTCCTTTTGAACTGCTATATGGGCGTCAGCCCAGATCGCTCTTGGAAATAACCAAGGACGCTTGGGAAAGACAAGAGGCGGCCGTTCAAAAATCCCTATTGGAGTATACCAAGCAATTAAAATCCAGGTTAGGCAAACTGAGAGATCTAGCCTACTCCAACCTGGAGAGAACCCAAGACAAACAGAGACAACACTACGACAAGGGCAAGAAATGGAGGACAATGAACAAGGGTGACTGGGCCTTGGTGCTTCTCCCGTCTTCCACACAAAAGTTCAGAAGCGAATGGAAAGGGCCATACCAAGTTATGGAGACCATAGGCAAAACAACATACCGTGTACAGGTCACTCCAAATCGGCAGCAGACCTTCCACATCAATCTATTGAAGAAATGGATAGGACCCCCGCCTAAACCAGCCCATCTAGTGTTGCCGTCATGAGACGAAGGCACCACACTAGACCTACTTCCCGTTAACCCAGAGCTGACGGCAACCGAAAGAGGAGAACTCATGCAAAGGCTGCAACGGTTCTCCCCTATGTTTCGGACGTTCCAGGTTGTACCCACTTAGCCGAACACTGTATGAGACAGAACAGGGCAAGGTGATCAAGCAGAAAGCGTATCGTATTCCGGCTGCCAGGAGAGCGGACGTTAAGAGGGAAGTCAGGGACATGCTTCAGCTCGGAGTCATACAACCATCACAAAGTAACTGGGCTTCGCCCATAGTGATGGTCCCAAAACCGGATGGGTCGACCCGGTTTTGTATGGACTTCCACGCCTTAAACTCTATCTCCTCCTTCGATGCCTTCCCAATACCCAGAGTGGACGAGCTGATAGAGAGAATAGGAGAAGCCAGATTCATCACGACACTTGACCTGACCAAAGGCTACTGGCAGGTACCGCTGCGAGAAAGAGTCAGGCATAAAACAGCCTTTGCCACCGACGAGGGCTTGTTCGAGTTCAATGTGCTACCCTTCGGGCTCCACGGAGCCCCGGCTACGTTCCAGCGACTGATGAACACGGTATTAGCCCCACACACCGAGTACAGTTCGGTGTACCTCGATGACATAGTCATCTTCAGTCGAACTTGGGAGGACCACCTAGATCACATAGACCAGATCCTCACTGCCTTACAACATGCAGGTCTACATGTTAACGCAAAAAAATCAAGGGCCGCATATCCCAGGGTAAAATACCTAGGGTTCATATTGGGGGAGGGGGTGATTGCACCCCAGGAGGAGAAGATACGTGCCATAACTAACTCCCCTTTTCCCTCTAACAAGAAAGAACTAAGGGCCTTCTTAGGTCTTATCGGATATTATAGGCGGTTCATAATGAACTTCGCAAACATAGACGCACCCTTGACGGACCTCCTCAAAAAGAACGCCAAACACAACCTAGGAAAACCCCCACCCGCAGAAGCCAGCAGGACTTTCGAGGACCTAAAGAGAGCCATCACGTCCAGTCCAGTGTTGATACCACAGAACTACGAGAAACCATTCACTCTGGCAACGGACGCTTCTGACACTGGGGTTGGGGCTGTCCTGTCTCAGGAGGGGGAGGATGGATTGGAACACCCCATCCTCTTCATAAGCCGTAAACTCCACGCTAGGGAGCGTAAATACCCCACGGTAGAAAAAGAATGCCTGGCGATTCGCTGGGCAGTAGATAAACTGCGATATTACCTGGAGGGGAGGTCTTTCACTCTGCACTCGGACCACGCTCCACTGCAATGGATGCAGAGGAACATGACCCAAAACACCAGAGTACTTAGATGGTTCCTTTTCCTCCAGCCCTTTTAATTTAAGATAGTGCACAAAAAGGGGTTGGACAATGGCAATGCTGATTACTTGTCGAGGGTGCCCGTTCTCCCCGATCAGGAGAATCCAAGGGGGGAGGAGTGTAACAGGGTCGGGACGGGAGGCCTGGAGGACTGGTGGACCCCTAACCCTAACTCCCCTCCTTCCCCACAGACTGACACATCGAGGGCAGAATGGGGAACACTGCGGGAACAGGACGAGGAATATGACACCGGCGCCTTTAACTGGGCGTATGATGACTCCGACGAGGCCACGCCCCCGGATGACGTAGGAGTTCCTGGATTGGTGAAAGGGCAGGAAGCCCTGTATGCGGCGTGTGACATCACCGCGGAGGAGAGAGACGGAGCCGGAGAAGAGAGACCGAAGGCGAAGCAAGGAGAAGACGGAGAGGACGGGAGAACCGAGAGTGGAGGAGAGCCAGGAGGCCAACGACCCCGTGAACCGCCGTGCCACACTCCCGAGGGAGGAGTGTAGCTTTCTCAGGTACGGCGGCGTTGGGCAACCTGGGTGGGGAGAAAGAGCGCCCCTGTGTAAATACTGTAGATACCCCAGTGCGTGCCTTTCCTGTGTTCTTTCCGTTACCCTCCACCCCACCTTACCCTCCCTACGTTCCTCACATCACTCCTCCCTCCTAAGCACGAGCACTTGAGTTGTACAGTACATGGGTGCTCCCTCACAACCACTCGTGTAAAAACAGTTTCAATCGGGTCGGGGACAATCGATATTTGCCCGGCGGTATTGCCTCTGTGACCCTCTAGTTATTTAAATCAATGAAGAGGCAGGCGCTGGAGACTGGAAAGCAGGAAACAAGGTTTTTTTATTCTCTCCGGAGGAGAACACAACGAAACGGACAGAAGGTATCGTTCTGAGGTGCTCTAACTGTATTTCTGAGGCCTGGCCTCTTATATCCACATTTATGACTTTATTGCAGATTACACATACATGTTTAAAGCTTTGATGTGCGGAAAAGACATTCTCGGAACTCCCCTTTGGGCCCGTTCCCACACACATTTACAGTTAAAGTCCCCACCCTAGTCACAACAGGTGATGAGCATCGCGCAGCTGGATAATCCGCCGATTCACGGAATGTGGGGAGTCTGATCGGATCTCATGGGGTGGGGGGGGCTTTGATCAACCCGGGGATTCTTTGATGGGGGAAGCTTTCTATTGTACGGGGAGGGGCAAGGATGGTATCGGCAGAGCTGGGTGTCGGCTTGGGAACGGGGAGGACAAAACGGGCTCACGGGGAAAAAAGGGGGTTTGCATCTAAGGGCCGGAGATCATGAAAGGAAAGCAGGGAGGTGTCGCGCTGGGAACAGGATGAGGGCCGGGGGCAGAGCAGCGCCGAAGAGGGGTTTATGACTCAAGGCAGGTGCAAGCAGGGGGTGGTCAGCGTGCAGGCTTAGTGAAGGCAAAGGGCTATGTCAGGGGCCAGCGGCATGCAAAAGGGTTTGTTCTGATCGGGACATCTTAAAATGGCGGGCGCGTACGACAAAGTGTGGCATCAGGGGGAGAGGCAAGATGGCGCAGATAATGTTCACCAAAACGCACTAATTTTCCACAGTTCTCCCTTTAACATATTCAAGACATCTTGCTGGTTCATTTTCTACTCGGGTCTATTGTGGTGGGCATGAGAAAGAAGACCGGTAGGAACCCTAGAAAAAGAGTTGTAAACAATACATTTTGAGGTTTCTAGTTTTTAGGAGGTGCACCTATTTGATAAACTTTGATAAATTTGTTCAGCAGGAAAGTCATAGGAATGAAATACAAAAAACGGCGAGCAGCAAGTACATATCATAACGTGAACTGGCAGGTTAATACATATTTCAGATTCGGTTTGGAGCAGGATCAATACAATGGCGGCTGGGAGAGAAATGAGGCAAAAAAACGGTGATTGAGGATGTCAAATGTTCGAAGTTTACGAGTTCTCATTGTTCTTTGTGGTCTTTCGTTGGCGCTGTTGAGCACCGGCGGTGGAGCTACAAGTCCAGCTCTGTTCTAAGTTCTGCGTTGCAGGGCACGACCCCTTTCCTCGCGTTTCTGGTCGGAAAGGTCCTTTTCGCCCTGTGTCCTTTGAGGTGATTGTCAGAAAGTTCCGATGGGAGAAGAGCGTTCAAAACAGTCCATAGGGTAGGTCAGAGGAAAAAAAGGGGGATGGAGCAAGGCCAAATTAGGAACAAACTAGGGGAACGAGAGACTTCAAATAGGCGGGCGTGTGACGGAATTCAGAGAGCGGGGACTTGTCGACAGGCACTGGACGTCGAGCAGGGGCATCAGGTCGACCCTTTCTTTTCATGCTGTCGAAAACAGTGCCTCGTCCTGCAGCTCTTTTCAGTCGTGGTCTCGCCTTGGCTAATGTCGCAGGTGTCCCTTAGTCTGCAGTCAGGCCTCGTGCTCCCACATCCGGTCCTTCTCTCCTCCAACAGCAGTACCCTTAAACAAGTTTGAAAAGACAGTCTTTTAGAAAATTTGCGGATGAAGATAATCAAAAAGTCTATTTCTCTCCCAGCTCCAGGCAAAGAATGAAAATGTCCGTTATTTTTAACGTTCACAACTGGCATATGAATGACCGGTGGCGGACCTGTTGGATTTACTATGACTTTCCTTCATAATCATTTATTACAGGCATGACAGTTCATCTGATGGTAACCCACCTTCGGGAGACAAATCTGGCAAAGATATGCCGTTCTCTAGAGTTTCACATTTACAAAAGGGTACAGTGAGTCGTCAACATGGTACTACACAGGTATTTTGCTGAGAGACGAACATGGCTAAACATTTCCTTTCTATCGGTGCATCCTGTTTTTCAACTACTGCGGGGTTCATTTTGACGATTTCTTTACCTTGGTCTAGTCTGTTAACCTTGTAAAACATCATTCTGGGTCCTACGTAACCTTTTACAGCCCGGTTACTTAACTAGGAAGGACAGGGGTTTTATGGGAAACAACCAGGGACATAGACAGGGGAGGTAACGGGGGTGATCGTTTTTCTGGTTTGGGTATTGCGACGTTTCGGGGAGGGGAGGGTCGCGTATTCTGAGGTCCTTGTTTTATACTATAGGAGCCGTTGACATGTAGTTCCCTCATTTCGGGCCAGATTAGGGAACCTCTGTCGTCTTACCTGTCCTTTCCCTTACGGCCCAACCTGGGTTCATTGACTTCTATCGGAAAGGGAGAGGTAATGACGCGGCCTCAGGGTGATTGTATTAAAGACAAGCGTTTGTGCAAATACTGACGGTATTTGAAGCCAATTAGGTGGTGTGCTAGGGGTGGCAATCTGCCAATTTCGGGGCTAACCACTCGGAAGAGTGGTAGTGCAAAAATAGAGAGAGAGAGAGAGAGAGAGAGAGAGAGAGAGAGAGAGAGAGAGAGAGAGAGAGAGAGAGAGAGAGGGAGAGAGAGAGAGAGAGAGAGAGAGAGAGAGAGAGAGAGAGAGAGAGAGTGCAACGGCAGGCTAAATAGTACACGTGCAACGGAGAGGGCGGCAGTGCATTCAAGAAAGGCTATTTAGTGCATTACACAGTAAAGGGTATTCACGAGTCCACGGTAGAATCTAGTAATCATGCAGTTTGAGCATTAGACAGGGTAGAGGGGACGTGCTTTGAGAAAAGGAAAGAAGAAAAAGGAGGTACCATTTTGTCGCACTTTCTCGCATTCTCGGTCCTTTGACCAGTTGGGTCAACGCCTCAGTCACACACACACACATTCCCTCACAGTTTCGCATCATACATAACGTGGGTTCATTCGTCCGGTCTGGTTTAAGGGTGATCACTTTTTATCAGGTTGTGCTAATTTTTCGGGTTTGTTCGATACGTGAGTAGTTTGCAGGCGTGCTTAGACACCACCCTGCGGCGCTAGTCCGTTTCGTGTATTTAGACATGGCTAGGTCTCAGATCTTCGCCACACCTTGGCCGTAATCTCTGATGTAACCTGCAGAGGGAGGAAAAAAGGGGGGGTGGGGGAGACAGCATTCGCGCGCATTCAAATACATGGATTCATAAGTCTTTTACTTACCTCTTACTCGTCTTTCCTCCTTGGGGCAGGGTCCCCGGGGATATAGTTTTCGGAGGGCGTGTGCGGGGAAACATAAGAAGGAAACCAGAGGTGCCTAGTGCGAGGTATCTAGTCAAAGGATATATCTCACTATCGGGATCCTTAAACCTCTTTCAACGCCGTGGCGTTCTAAAGTTCTTCGGTTCTTGGGTCCCTGCTACTTCGGAACGTTGTACTTTACAATATTTACATTATTTCATTTCACCCTCCTTTTACATTCCCTCATTTACACCATTCGTTTTACCCATCCTTGGAAGTCACGGTCTTCCTCTACGCGAGAGTTCATGAGTCAGTCGCGTACTTTTAAGACGGAGTGTCGTGTTGTCGATCCGATCCGTCCTCCAGGGCTGGGCAACCATCTTCCTTTAACCTTAAAGAGAGAGCAGAGTAGGGTGCACAGAAAAAGAACTTTCCTACCCATCCCATATTGTTTTAAAATAAAGCATGCAATACCCGTTCATAGTTTCAAAGACTTTATTTTGCAAATTCATTTCAGCATATGGATTAGGAGGGTGTGGTCGTATTTGGTCGGTCGTGGCAATGGCTAAAGTGCGTACAGTGGGGGGGGGTGTCGTTTGCAACAGTAAAAACATCGGAAAGTTTTACTCATTCATTTGTAAGAGACTAAAACGTCTATTAATTGGCTGGGGGTTCGGGGGCATATATTTTCATAATTTAGAAACATAATCATAACAGTTGTAATCAGATTTCCTATATGCATACCGTACGTATGCATCGTAAATGAGGTTTACATCAGTTATAAAAATATAATACATTGTATATTCGTAATCAACATTTGTAACGGGGATCTTTTCATACTGTTCGTCGAGTGAGCTCTCCTTGTCTTTTCTAGCCAAGTGTACAAAGGATCACAAAAATCTCAGAACATCAAGTTTATATTAGTGCGAAGGAACACCACGAGGTGTTCGTAAGTTCCGATTGATACCAGCGCCATTTTGGGCGGGGCCGGCACAGTCCGGAAGCAGCATCAGGGGGAAATGTTTCCATTACTGGCAGTTTGGACCAGAGTCCTTTTCGGCAGTTCTAGAATTCACGCTAACAGAAGGTGTGGCAATGTCATGTTTGTTTCGTTGGCGATCGAAGCAGCCGTCCCTTACCGGAAACCTGCAAAGGCCGAAGGCTCCGCCGGGGACCTTTGTATGATCTTCAAGGCTGCGGAGATGCTGTCGGAGATGGGGGCTCGTGCTCCATGGGACAAATGTTCGAGTTGTATGGCTGGCCAAAGTTACTCTAGTGGCCGGGGCCCGCCTTCCAGCGGACCCAGACGCCATTTTGAGGCCCTACAGGGGCCACTCTCGTCGAGCTTGCAAGAATGGAAGAGACCCTTCGGAGTGAAAGGAAGAGGTCCCTGTTTTGTGAGAGCGGGACGTTCAGCTGGGGTGCAGCTGTGATGCCCCCACCTGGGGGGCGAGGGAGACTCGTTCACATCGTCTCCTTTTCCCAGTGCACTCCATGCCGCTCCTTTTCATCGCCCCGCATGAAGGCCTCTCCACATCCGGTGTTCCCCAAGTGCCACCATTGTACGTTCGGTGCTGCGCAAATACTGGGGTGCCACCATTGTGTGTTCGGTGCTGCGCAAGTACTGGGGTGCCACCATGGTGTGTCCGGTGCTGTGGAAGTATGGGCACCATCGCCTGACTGGGGGTGTTCGGCGCCGGGCTGGGGGCTGGGAAACCTCCTACCGGTGGAGGTGGGGGAGGCTCGTCCGCGTCGCCTCTCCCTCCCAGCCCAACTTGGACAAATTGTTGTGGAGGTACGTGCAGGACATCCCGCCGTCCAGGACTGCTGCGGCTGTGACGGAAGAGAAAAGGAAGAGGTGCCTCGCTCTCCTCTTGACATGTGGCGGGACTACCTTAGTCTTTCCAGGCCCGTTGCGGCCGGCCAAGGAGACATGTGGCGGGACTACCTGCAAATGCCCAGGCTGCGGGCTCCTGCCTCTCCTCCGGCTCCCCCATACGTTAAGATTTCCTGACCAAGAGTTGGCGGCGGGGCTCGCCTTATATGGGTTGCCGTTGGTTGGGCGTAGCCGTAACCCTGCCCTACTTTGGAAGGTTCCAGAATGGGGGGGGGGCGAATGTTCTGTTTGACTTCCATTTTCTACAGTTTATCGTTATTATTCCTTGTTTGTTGTGTTAAATTAAAAGTTCAAGTTTATTAATGTTCTACGGATTTTGTTTTATCATTTCTTTCTTTCCAGGTTGCTTTTATGCTAAGTTTCTGCTAACAGGGGTCGAGTAACACGGAAACACGTGTAGAGGGGTGACGCAGATTTGTACATTACATACACACGAACTCAGACGGGGGACAGTACAAGTACGACATACAAAGACCCAAGACAAATATAAAAACAGTTATTGGTCATAATTATCTCTTTCCGTCTGTGAATTTTAAACGAGGCTGGGTTCCCGTCTTGACATTGGCCGACCTAGGAGAACTTGATCATGCCGCTGAGATTTTCCTGGCGAAATCTGTGCCATCGGGCATAATCAAACGTGGTAGTTCTGTCTGGTCTGTCTATGTAAGTCGGGTTCTTCTCTGTCTCGCGCCTTTTCTCGTACTGTCGGTCTGTCGTTCTTGTCGGCCCTTTGCCTTTACTCACGCTCAGTAGAGTCGGGCATTGGGCTTTCCAGTGTCCGACATACCTACAAAAAGCGCATTGGTCTGACCCTAAGTCTGGTCGTCCTTTGTATAGTGTCGGGGGATAAGTTGTGGGTAGCGGTGTCCTGGGGTTGTCCTGTCGGTATATTTCCCTACTTGGTTTATCCTCGTCTTTTCTCTGTCGTCTCGTAGCCTCTCTGCGCCACATACCGAGACTGTCGAGCATAATTGGCGTCGTCTTATTATTTCGAAGGGCTATTTCTAACGTTTCTATTTTATCAAGGTCAAAGGATCCTGCCAGTGGCCACTGTTTGTCTTGGCTATCTTCGGTAT
Source organism: Lissotriton helveticus (assembly GCF_964261635.1). Taxonomy (NCBI): domain Eukaryota; kingdom Metazoa; phylum Chordata; class Amphibia; order Caudata; family Salamandridae; genus Lissotriton; species Lissotriton helveticus. The sequence continues at coordinate 1,713,685,123 of NC_136068.1, read as the reverse complement.
ACCTGTGCCATAATTTATTATAAGCTATGGTGACTAACCCATAGTTTATGAACATGTCCTTATTAGGGGTGCCTTCTAGTGGAGCCATATGGTCCACCTCTAACACCCGGTCCGGGCTAAACAGGCTATTTATCAATGGGGAGAAGACAGGCATGACGGCTCGTAACGAGGGACTAAAAAGTCAGCACTGCCTATCTTATCACTAGGTGCAAAGACTAGACAGAATATTTCTATTCTACGTTGTTTGCAGGTAGTGAATACCTCATGGAACCAAAAAAACCAAAAGACCAACAAAATAACAATGGGGAGAATGAGTAGGACCGCAAAGATCTGCGTTACCTACCCTTTTCACTATCTGCAAAAAGGATGGTCTCTTCCCTGCTTGCAGACAGAGAATCTCCAGGAAACAATAGTTTGTGAACAACAGTTCAGTTTCAAGCAATTATTGAGTGGGGGAGAAAAAGAACAAGCACGGCTGCTACCCTACTTATCCTCCACTGCTTGCAAAGGGAGAGAGAGCCTGTTGCTTCTCCGTTTGCAGACAGTGAATCTCTAAATAAAAATAAACAAGGCAATACTAGTATTTTGAACAATCAAGCAATCAAAACAAATTCTTTCGCAACTTGTCGTGGCAACACGACCTTACCCGGACCATGTGGACAGTTTCCTGTCTTCCGAATCCAGCGCCCGATCGTCCTCTTCTTCTCGTATTTCTCACGGCACTCCTGATGGTTCCCAGTCAGGACCGTAGATCACTCGAGAGAGGTCTGTTCGGAACTAGTGAAGTTCGGATGATCGGCTGCCAGACGAGGGTCTATTGGGCAAGAGCTCTCCCGATCGTTGCAGTCGTTCACTCTGTCGTCGGGACCTCTCCCACTGGATCCACGAGTCGCTGATGGGCCCCACGCTTGGGACGCCAATTGTAAAAACAGTTTCAATCGGGTCGGGGACAATCGATATTTGCCCGGCGGTATTGCCTCTGTGACCCTCTAGTTATTTAAATCAATGAAGAGGCAGGCGCTGGAGACTGGAAAGCAGGAAACAAGGTTTTTTTATTCTCTCCGGAGGAGAACACAACGAAACGGACAGAAGGTATCGTTCTGAGGTGCTCTAACTGTATTTCTGAGGCCTGGCCTCTTATATCCACATTTATGACTTTATTGCAGATTACACATACATGTTTAAAGCTTTGATGTGCGGAAAAGACATTCTCGGAACTCCCCTTTGGGCCCGTTCCCACACACATTTACAGTTAAAGTCCCCACCCTAGTCACAACAGGTGATGAGCATCGCGCAGCTGGATAATCCGCCGATTCACGGAATGTGGGGAGTCTGATCGGATCTCATGGGGTGGGGGGGGCTTTGATCAACCCGGGGATTCTTTGATGGGGGAAGCTTTCTATTGTACGGGGAGGGGCAAGGATGGTATCGGCAGAGCTGGGTGTCGGCTTGGGAACGGGGAGGACAAAACGGGCTCACGGGGAAAAAAGGGGGTTTGCATCTAAGGGCCGGAGATCATGAAAGGAAAGCAGGGAGGTGTCGCGCTGGGAACAGGATGAGGGCCGGGGGCAGAGCAGCGCCGAAGAGGGGTTTATGACTCAAGGCAGGTGCAAGCAGGGGGTGGTCAGCGTGCAGGCTTAGTGAAGGCAAAGGGCTATGTCAGGGGCCAGCGGCATGCAAAAGGGTTTGTTCTGATCGGGACATCTTAAAATGGCGGGCGCGTACGACAAAGTGTGGCATCAGGGGGAGAGGCAAGATGGCGCAGATAATGTTCACCAAAACGCACTAATTTTCCACACTCGGTCTTGTTTTGGGAAAAACGACATCAGGCTTTAAACTAACGGCTTCCCTCTGTTGGTCTCCTTTTTCCTTGGGGTCCGGAGACGCTGCACCGGAGAAGACAGCTACGTGAAGTCGCCCCGGCCGAAAGACACCACCACCACGGACAAGCTGGAATTTGCCAGAGAGAGACTAACCTTTAGAACCAGGCGTACTTTAAAAATAAAACCCAGTTTAAAGAAATATACTGGTCTGCAGCCTGTTCCTGTTACAGCGCCCGTTCCCAGCCCCCCTCCCACGCCTACAGCCACATAATTACACGCAACATAATTACACTCTACTCAATGCAACATACACTCCAAATACCACTCAGTGCCACATAATTACACCCCACATAATTACACAGCACTCAATGCAACATACACTCCAAATCCCACTCAGTGCCACATAATTACAATCCACATAATTACACTGCACTCAATGCAACATACACTTCAAATACCACTCAGTGCCATATAATTGCACGCCACATAATTACACTGCACTCAATGCAACATACACTCCAAATCTCACTGAGTGCCACATAATTACACGCCACATAATTACACTGCACTCAATGCAACATACACTCCAAATACCACTCAGTGCCACATAATTACACTACGCTCAATGCAACATACACTCCAAATACCACTCAGTGCTACAACGCATATTGTGTTACAATAGGTGTCACATTTGCGAAAGATAAAACTATTGGCATTGTAAGTAACAAAGCTATTAATTTTTGAAACATTGTGATTTGTCAGATCAATACATGTAAGACAGGGGAAAACTAAACATGTACCTTTACTAATGCTATAGATGTCACATTTGATAATTTTATAACTATTGGCATTTATGATAACAAATTTTTTTTTTATAATTTGCACAACATAATTTTTTTTTAACTAATATTTACATTTACCACACCAAAAACTCAAACTTTTCTATTGCGAGACCTATTGCATTTCCAATGCTTTTTTCTTCTAGTGTGATTTTCCAATTCCTTACCATATCCTCCTGTCAACACAGGTGGAGAAGATGTTAAAGCGACGCAGCCGCTGGATACTTCACAGATGTGGTGGTGTTGGGCCACTCCTACATGAGGCACACAAAGTTTTTATTATGCAGGTGACTGCGCATCATGAGCCAAGAAAGACAGATATCAGCTGACTTTATGCAGTCATGGGGGGGCCGGGCTACACTTTGCCCACTGGAGAACTGCAAGGGACAAAATGTTGCCCCGGAGGCTCACGCTTCCAGGGGTGATATTTGTGCATCTGGGACGCAATGATATGGCAGAGCTAGGTCGGAAAGACTTGTTAGAGTTCATTGTCTCTGAAATGTGTTGGCTCTCACAGTAGTTCCCAGAGGCCATAACTGGGTGGTCTAATATTGTCCCGTCCCGAGTTGGAGAGGTGGTAAGTCGGTCAGAGCTATAAATGAGTCAGTGGAACTGATAAACCGAACAATGTCAGTTGTTCAGGACTGCCCGTTTGTCAGACATACCTCATCGATGCATCAAGGGTGAGCGTTTTCTATTACAGAATGGACTGCACCTGTCGAAGGAAGATAATGCAATGTTTCTGGAAAATTTGCTGGCCTGGCTAGGCCAGCATGCAACGTGTGTTGGAGCAAGGGGGTGGGGGGGTTACTTTTGTTTTTTTATTTGCAATGGAGTAATTATATTTGCGTTTCACTATTGTTATAAAAAGCAAAAGTAAAAAACATGTGCACTGCAAATGCTAGTTTAATGCTGGTTTAATTTACTAATCTGAAAAGGGAGTAAAATTAATATTTATAAAAAATGTGAGCAAGCGATTGGTTTTGTTAAGTAGATAAAAATAATTAAAAAATAGAACGTTGGGGCTGCCGTGCAATGGAGGAAGGGATGGGTCAGGAAGGAATGCACACAAGCGGTAGAACAAGGAGCACTGGAGGTTAAGCACTTGGGTGCAGAGCCATCATCCGAGGGGAAGCCACACGGAGCACAATTGAGAGCAACACAATGCACAGAGGAAAGAAGCATAGGCGAGCACAGAGATGTGAGGTGTGAGAGCAAAATACAGAGCACTGAGAGAGAGAAGCACGAGTGAGACAACTAGAAAACACACGCTATCATGAGGTTCTTAATCAAATAAAAAAGTAGCTCCCTAAAAGTTAGCAGTGGGACAAATGCAGACCTATTACATTTCAAATGCTTGTTAGCATATACTTTTATCCCACTTATTACAACATACAAGTGTATTTATTTTGCTGTGTGGGCTTCTACACAGATCCAAATTATTACATTTTACAATATATTAACATAATAACAAATGCAGGCACAAACATTGTTTTTAGTACTTATCAAGTGACATTCACATAATCATACTGTGTTTACAGATCTGAAGTTTATTTAACAAGGTATCAGCACGCCCTCATGAATGCACATAAGAAATTCCCCTTAGCGTATATCATGTTATAAACCTGCAACGGAAAACCTTCTGTGTTGGAACAGGTAACTGTATACATGTCCTCAAAAAACGACCTGAATGGAGTTGTGCCGCTTGTTTTGAGTTGGGGCTGATCTTGAGATATATATGTATGTATGTATATATCTATCCACTTGCATTTGTGGCCTACTTTGCATGGTTACCTCATCGCTGTTTATGTTTGTTTCACGTAACTTTATTTAAAAGTGCCAATTTGTCATGTTGGTTAACGTGTGATCAAGGCACAACTGGTGTCGAAACGCGTAACGTTTCCTAAGGAATAAAATTTAGCATCCATACTCCTGAGTTATGTTATGTTATGGGGGGGTTTTGTATAGCGCTCAGATACTCCAAAGGAGTGTCCCGGCGCTTTCAGACCAGCAGGTCAGCAGCTAACACATAACACAGCAGAGAGAAAAATCAGTAAGAAAAGTAGAACACAAGACTAAAGACAAAACAACCAGCTTTTAAGTCCCTTCCTAAAGGCAAGCAGATTGGCAGTGCTGCGGAGTGACAGGGGGAGAGTGTTCCAGAGCTGGGGAGCAAGACGTTTGAAGGAGCGTCCACCAGTCCGAGCCTTCTTCACCACTGGAACCACCGCAAGAGAGAGAGTTTCTGATCTCAGAGCCCTGGTAGGTTTATAGAAAGCTAACCTTTTCTGGATATAGGTCGCTCCAGTAGAATAGAGCGCCTTGTGGGCCAAAGTAAGGGCCTTAAAGGCAATTCGCTTTCTGACAGGGAGCCAGTGCAAGGTGGATAAAAGGTCAGAGGCACTGGCCCGGCGAGGGAGACCATAAATGGCGCGGGCGGCCGAGTTCTGGACTACCTGAAGACGCTGCATCAGGTAGTCAGGCAAACCCAGGTAGAGAACGTTGGAATAGTCCAGCCTCGAACCTATGAGGGCATGGACGGTAATCATACGATGGTCAAAAGAGAGCAGAGGGAGAAACCTCCGCAACATCCTAAGCAAGCCAAAGCAGACGCCCACAAGGCCAAGAACTTGGGCTTTCATGGTCAGGCCATTATCAATTTTAACCCCCAGGTTTTTCGCCACGGTGGAGGAAGATGCCGGTGGAAACATGTCATGCGGCCACCATTCCTGCCAACTCGGGTCGGATTGGCAGCCGAAAAAGAGCACCTCAGATTTTCCAGGGTTACACTTAAGACTATTACCCTGAAACCATTCAAATACAGCTCCTAGGCAGCCACAGATACTTTCTCCATCAAACTCAGCCCCCTTTGCACACGTGAAAAGGAGCTGGGTATCGTCGGCGTATGATATTATCTGGGCCCCAAAAGACTCAGCCAGCACCGCCAAAGGGGTCAGAAAGATATTAAAAAGTGTCGGGCTCAACACGGAGCCCTGCGGTACTCCAACCTCCAGCGGCGGCACTTCGGCTGAGTGGGGGGGGCCCCAGACCACCTGCCGGCGACCAGTCAGGTAAGATTGAAACCACCTCAACACCGTCCCACGCAGACCTATCTCATACAGTCTGCGGAGAAGACCTTCATGAGGGACGGTGTCGAAAGCCGCCGACAGGTCGAGCATGACCAACATGGCCCTACCCCCTGAGTCCAGCACCTCCTTGATAGCCTCGCTGACTTCAAGAAGCGCCGTTTCGGTGCTAAAGTTGGTACGGAAGCCAGACTGAGAGGCATGAAGCAGGCTGTGTGACTCAAGGAAGGCAGAAAGGACCCTATGGACATGCTTCTCGACGATTTTAGCAAAAGCAGGTAGGAGAGAGATCGGGCGATAGTTCGCATGAAGGTCAGGGTCGAGTCCCGGTTTTTTGAGAAGCGGAACCACCCTCGCCTCTTTCCAGATATCAGGAACAACGCCACTGGTCAAAGAACAATTCAGCACAGGATTCACAAGTGGATTGACCACCTCCGCCATCCTTGCCAAGAACCTGGCAGGACACGGGTCAGCAGGTAAACCGGATTTAAGCTGAGAAAGCAAATCAAGCGACGCAATAATAGATAGAGGTGGAAATTCCGATAGAGTGTACTCAGAATCTTCCACCAAATTCCCATGGATCTCCTGGCACATCCTAGTCCCGATGACAGGGGTTGGGAAAGAGTCCTGGATCAGCTTGATCTTATCATGAAAGAAGCTGGCCAATGCGGTCACCCACGGTTCAGAGAACTCGTGCTGAGATGCAATAGCTTTGGGCGACATAAACTCCTTCACGATAGCGAAGATCTCCTTACAGGAGCCAGAGGCTGACTCTATTCGAGCCGCGAAATAGTGCCGTTTTTTCTCGCCGAATGTCAGCATGATAGGCTTTAATAGCTATCTTAT